>NC_133361.1:90906610-90969075 GCF_049309525.1 Garra rufa
ACTGATAAATACAGTGAACTAGAGTATTTTTATTATATGACATACATTTGACAGTAATATTTTTATATAGTTAGTATTACTAATCTGGTTTTCTGACGTACATCAGCCCTGTTTATAACAGAGAATTTTGGCCAGAATTTGAAAGATTCACACTAGATTTCGCAGCAACCTTATTCATTGTGTGGCATTTTCAAATGCTCCTCACTGGATCTCGCAGCAGTAACGGTACTGCAAAATCAACATTGGCTCCCGAATAAAGCTGTTCTGCGTTTGTGAAAAGTTCGTGTTAGTTTCACTTTCGTTTCGCGTGCCTTTTTATGTTTCTTATCTGAAACAGAAATGGCAGAGCTTATGAGCTGAACAATGCGGTGGCCACGCCAGTGTTAATTGTCATAATCTTTTAGTTTTAGATCAGTTTGAACAATCAGGATAAGCGCAAGTAATTGCAATTTTGAAAAGCCACTATACCCACAATCTCTGTGCACTGTGTAAACAATGAGTGTCATATACATGCGGCAGATCGCTTCCGGTGTTTGCATATACTACGCCAGAGCGCGTACACATGTAACGTGCTGGATGATGAGCTTGCACTTAGGACAGGTGGATATTGCTGTGTATCAAAGGTAATAAAAATCATATAAATACTGTTCAGTTTCTCACAAAAACTGATCATTTCGTGTCTCAAGACATCAATGTATCGTCACAAGCAGCAGGCTGTAATTTGGATTTGTCTGTGCATGTTTTGTTTTTTTTGCTTTCAAAGATTTGGTGCCCATTCACTGCCATTATATGACTAACAAACTGCAACGGTTTGGGTTAAAAATCTTTGTTTGTGTTCTACTGAAGAAACAAAGTCACCTACATCTTGGATGCCCTGAGGGTAAGCAGATTTTCATTTTTTAAGTGAACTGAATTGATGAATGATTGATGCATTTAAACAGCGCTTTCATTGTGTATTGCCGTACACCCAGAGCGCTTTACAATCATATGGGGGATCTCTTCTCAACCATCACCAGTGTGCAGCATCCACTTGGATGATGCGTCGGCAGCCACAGTACAACGGCGCCGGTGCGCTCACCACACACCAGCTACAGGTGGAGAGGAGAGAGTTATGGAGCCAATTCAATGAATCAATGAATTCAATGAACTATCCCTTTAATTCTTTTGCACTTAACATGTCTTATATTCTCCATCTTTTTTTCCTGACCTGCTGACTTAATGAGCATTTTGGTGTCCAATGATCATGTCTTATCTTTGCAAATACTAGTATCGCATTAGTATTGCATCCTTTGCATGAGCATTTAATTATTTTCTGTCTAATTACACCTGAATTTTAGGCCTTTTTCACTTATAGCCTTTCTAGACAATTATGTATCACTTATAAATTATTAAATACAAAATGAATAATGGTTGTTAAGATTGATGTGGTTTGGAATTGGTAACAATATGATCTGAATTTTGCAGTTACTTAACTTGCGTATAAGTGACCCCAAAATATTCAGACCTGCTAGAATTACAGTACCTTCAACATCAATATTACAGTACCTTCAATATTTCTCAAGTAGCCCAGCACCCTGCTTTCCTCTCTGTGCCGGCTGCTCCCAACTGTGGATAGCACAGGCTGAAATAAATTGATCAAATCTGCAGCATTTAGCTGCTGTGTGTTTTCCAAAATCAGTTCTTTGAACTGTGCTGGATGTGCTTGGATGGCCTCAGACAGTTTGAGTGTGTTCAGCCCTTCCACCAATCTGTAGAATAAAACATCCTATTAAATTTTTTAAATGTAAGGAGATATCAATACTCTTTTCTCTCATTATACAAATCACTTACTCTTGAAATGCAGTCTGTACACATCCTTCAACGTACTGTTGTATGGAGTTGGTTACAAGACTGTCCCTCTCATCCATGTAATGTAACGCATTGTCCCCAGAACTGTAAGCGTCTCAGAAGCCTGAATAATTGCCTCTCTTGCTTGACCAATTGTCTCTGCATTTGTTATCTAAATAAACAAAGTTTTTTTTTTACTTAGATACAACCTTTTTATGACAATAATCGAACACCCCTGTTTACCATAAATGTTAATTACTATGCATTTCATTTTAGTTTTTCATGTGATGATATGTTGCAATGTAGAATCAGCTGATCTAAAACAGATTTTTAAATGTTTAATCCCTCAATTAGTTGGCAACACTGACAATGTCCTTACATTTTGCAGTCTTGTTGGGCTGCGTTCTCCGATAATGTTGTCTCTTAGTGCGCTACGAAGACTCAAAAGGTACACCTTAACTACAGGTATACCTTTCCTACATGTGTTCATCTAACTATACCTTAAGATGTTGCTTTAGGTAAACCTTTTTAAATGCAACCTTAGCAGGTGCTGTCCAGGGTGGAGGTGCTGAATAGGTTGATATTGATGCCTTGATGATCGATTGTGCGCTCTTTCCTTCACAGCGGTATAGGCAAAGTATTGAGAAAACAATGTTGTAGTGGAACACGCATTCCAGGGCCCCAGTTTATGGCAAGGGCCCCTTCCTGACCACAATAGTGGACAAAGGTTTGCTACATTTTGATTGGATCTTGGTGGACTAACATAAGCCAACTGTCCAACGCCATCAGATAAGGATGCCAGGACAACTGCCAGACACCTCATAGAGGACAAGAGACCTTTGGTACAAAACCCAGGAAGGACAGAACTTCCTATTGGTCAAGACGCAGTTTCTGCCCTTCACCCACCTTGAGACTGTTTCCTGAGGTTTGGTCCTGTGACAGCCATAAAAATTCCTTAGGATCTCCAGACGCATCAGCAATGGGTGAAACAAAGAGATATCACAAATATCCGTCCAAATCCATTCATAACTACGTTTTCAAACCTTGAACTGATGCTAACAATAACACACACATATTATACTTATTTAGAGAAATAAGTATTCTTAAATGTGAATGAACATCTTACAAAAACTCAGGTGTCAATGGACAAATGAATGCCTGCATGACAGTTCAATCTTTTCCACTCATGTTTGGACTTAATGTGTTCATTACATGACCAAATGTTTTCTGATTGTGTTTTGGAATGTGAGAAATTCACCAGTAAAACATTATTGACACTTTTCTAACTTTGTGTTTGGACTATGCAAATGACTTCCACAAGAGGTAAGAAGGGTGGGCTACCCCATGTCCCCCCCGCTCTGATGGAACCAGCCAATCACAGCATGGAAGTGGAGAAGCAACAAACCGCAATCTCCTCGTCATCGGAAAGGTATAAAGGTACCTCTCCAAAAGACATTCCTTGTACTGAGTCTGACCTGCAAGGGTGAGACAATAACAGCTACACCTCCATTATGAGTCTCTGGCACGTCCAGGGGACAGTAACAGATCAAACTTCTTTCTGAGTCTGAGTCCTGTAGGGGAAGAGACACTAACAGAGCAACAAAGTTCTGAGTCTGAGGCCCGGCAGGGTGAGACACTAACAGAGCACTAACAAAGTACTGAGTCTGAGTCCCATAGGGGAAAGACTAGACAGCTACACAAAGTTCTGAGTCTTCGGCAGAGGAACACATTTTCACCCATCCGTTGAGACGCTAACAGATACCTCCATTCTGAGTCTGAGGCCCGCAAGGGTGAGACAATAGCAGATACTACAAATTTCTGAGCCTGCTGTCCAGACGGACATAAACAGACGCTCCACGCTTCGAGTCTCCAGCTTTGAGGCAGCAGCAGATACAACCACGTTCTGCCTGTGAGGAAAGAGATATTTTCCACGTTCAGAGTCTTCGTCCAGAGAGACAACAACAGATGCAGCATGTCCTGAGTCTCCATCAGAGGGAGACAAAGCAGGTGACCAAGTTCTGAGTCTCTAGCCCAGAGAGGCAGAAGACAAACAGACATTCCCAACAAGGTTAAGCACCAGCGAGCAGACCTTCACTTCAGGTAACTTCGCTTGCGTGTTCCAAGCTAAGGGCCTTCAGCACCTACACCAGGGCCACATCTGCGTGTTCCAGATCTTAGGACCCTTTGGTGCTCCATGAGATCAGCATCCTACAGCGCTTCACATTCAAGGCTGTCGAAATGGATAACTGCTCCTTTTCCCACTGACTGCTCCCAGCACAACCAGTGGAAGAATTCACCGCGACCGGACTGCTCAATCAACCACAGAGAACGTAAATATCACTTCCAAACCTCTTCCAGAGACCTTGGCATTGTTGTGTACTATCAGTATATGATTTTTCTCATTTACATTTGATATTGTATAGCTGATTGCAGTTGATAACAAATAATAGCTCATTTATTTGTTTGATACATAATAAGGTACTTCTCCTTATTTGTTTCAGAGTAGCAACAGTTTATCTTTCCATAGGATAACATAGCTCTGACATAGCAACACCCAACTGAATCATTTGCATCTTATGCACTTTATTAATTTTACATTTATGGTATTCTTTTAGTAGTTGTTGATTACTCTTGTCTATCTTTTGTTAATAAAATATATTTAATTACACTTGTGTCTTCCTTGTGTTGACAATACAGTGAGAGGTTCTACAAGTTAGATATCCCACCAATCTTTCTAATGTGATGTACTCATAACCACACATTAAGTGACATGTGATCCAAAAATCATAACGTCATCGGTGATATGAGTACCCATCACTACACTATTTCACCTTCCTAGTGGGCGAAAGCAGAACTCACTACATAATTGGCATCCCTGGCTGGGCCAAGTTAAAATGAGATGAGTCTCCTGTAAAATTCACTTCAATGTTCTTTATAAAGAAGCATTTTAAAAATACTACAAACTGCATTTATGGGGCTCATTGAAATACGTACATGCACATTATCGGCGTAAATCGCTCATTTGTGTAATTGGATGATTTCCTCAATCCTCAATCCTCAAGCGCAAACATGAGAGACATACCGACATTTACTATGTCGGAGAAAAAGACTGCAAAAAGAGATCGCCCAGCTACACCGCTTCCGAAATGTCTATACTGCTGGACAAGTTGGTGTATTATTTGCTAGTTTCCACAACGGGGAAATCTGGGAAAGCATAGCCATGAAATTGGCAGCGTCTGGTTCCTGCCCATCGAGACAGTGGGAAGTGATCCCTAAAAAAAGGCACGACTTTGCCAGCATTTCCAAAGCGACAGGCGCAGCAGTCCGGAGAGACCGGGAAAGAACTGGTGGGGGACCCAACACACCCTCTTCCCCTGCCAGTAGTGACAGCGCTTCTTCAGCACCGGCGTCACCACACCTGTCCGCACCTTCACTACCCTTGACTGAGGTAGCCCAGCACCAACAATCCAGCTCCAGAAGGCGTCCTTTAACCCCCTGGGGTCGAAAAACGTGTATTCCTTTTGGGCAGTTTCCCAAAAGGAACTTCAATTACTCGGTCATTTCTGATTGTACAGATAAAAGCAGTACATCAATCGAATCTGTAAAGGGTCTACTTTTATTTGTATATACTCACAAAACCAAAAAAATATTGTGATTTTACAAAATAAAGAAAACAAAAAGGGTGTGCTGTCTGCCGCGTTGATCTCCGTGATCTTCATTCAGAAACGCGTCATTAAAATAGACTATAGCTCAGCCAATACACAACACAGAGACATGAGCAATATATTTAGAGAAAGCTTGATATCTATACTTTCAAATGTATCCGTATGAAACCAACACGATGTCCAGTCTTTCCTGTCTGCTTCATTAGTTTTAATTAGATCACGCCCAAGAGCTATTCTATCTTTTCATATTCAAATCGTCCATGTGAGGGCGCCGCGCCAAAAGTAGAAGCCCACATCACAGTAAACAAAGGAGAAAGCAGTTTCTTTTCTTTCAAGTTAGTCCTTTCTGGAAGAAGACGGGCTGTCAGGAATAAAACTTACTTCAGAAGATGAACATTAAATGAGACATGGCGTGAACCAGCAGAGGAGATATTTACACAAGTAAGTTTTTTTCTTTTATATTTGTAAGTTGTTACTGTGACAGAATGTGCACACATTTTACCAGTTAAGACTTTTTGCCAACTGTATTTCCTGACTACTGCAAGTGAAACATTATAAAGTATGTTTCATTTCACTGCATCTAAATGTCTCATGATGACAGGATGTTTCAACTTTGGTCGAAAAACGCGCTGGCGCGTTTTGAGGCACGTTTTTGTAATAACGCCGAAAAGAATGTAAAATTCTCTGTCAGTTATGATCGTAAAAAATACAACCAATATATCATTCGAAACTGTAGAGGGTATATTTTTATTTGTATACACTGTGCTTTTATGAAAATAAGAAAACAGACAGGGCACGCACTCTGCCTTCACTGTCTCTGTTATATCTTTTCACAGACACATAAATAAAACAACCTAAATCTCAGTGATTACGTGCCTCACAGACATAACCCAGATAGCAAATAGTAATTGAAACAATGTTAAATCAACATCCCGCTGTCAACGGTAAAACTATTGAATCAACGTCGAACTCTGATGTTGATTCTTCATCATGTTGCACCCTCTATTATCATTGAAACAACGTTTAAATCATACCTAGAGACCAACAGAATTTCAATGGTATTTCGATTACAATGGATATTGAAACAATGTTGAAATCCCAGCATATCAACAAAACTTCAATGGTGTTTTAGTATACCACAGGTTTAATCTGAAGGTCTGTAATTTTAATATAATATTAAAAACATTATTAATAGACTATAATCCTGCTTTATCGACAGCCAGGATGGGCTAGCAAAATATAGAAAATAGAAACTATACCTTTAGGCTATAACCTAGACTAGCACAAATGACACACGACGCATTCTTTAAAAATTAAACATTTTTTATTGTTTTATTTATTTATTTTTTCTTTTAAAGTGCTGACTCCTGCTGCGTCTGTCTTCCAGCTCCTCCAGCTCGGTCTGGGGCGTAGCGCAGCCACTTCTGTACGGCTTGAGTGAAGTCGTAGTTGTTCGCCGTTGTATGACGCTGAGTCAAGGCGTCTAGAATACAAGTAAAAGTATGCTACTGTGATTTAGTCAATGATTTGTCTTTATTTCTGATAACATAAGTCTCTTATACTTTATACTTCTACTTTTATAATGGCTAATATTGTTCATTAAAACTGACATTTAATAAAAAAGGCAGAGTTGTACTTGTCATGTTTCATTTTATTATAGGCTACATAGAGCAAAGATGTATTATACACAGTCAGTGCACATAAAGCTTTAATCATTTTTAATGAGTACGAAAAGAGAGTTGTGGTTTATATTTTGAAGTAAACAAAAAGGCAGTGGTGTTTGATATCACTTCCTTTAATTGTAATTGTTTTGTAACACGTTGCATGAACCACGTTTTTGTCGCTATTGATATGTTTAACGTTGAATAAAACGGAAAAGAGACAATGCTGTCTGATATAATATTTAGTTTCACTGTAATGCTGTACCTTCCCTGAACTAGGTTTTTGCAGCTATTAATATGTTTAAATGAAAACGATAAGAGGCAGAGGTGGTTGATATCATATTTCGTCTTATTGTAAATACATACAGTGAAGATAACCAGAGTAGAAAAGGCGAGCTGACTGACGTTATAAAGTGCACTGCTGTTCCATTTGCAGAATTACAGGACTTGCATCCTCACGAGTTCGTACTCCCAAGTCAAACTTCCAAGTCCGAACTACAAAGGACGTAAGTCCGAACTTTGCGTACTTGGTATTGAGAAACGGCCTGAATCACATTACAGGTTTAACAGCGAAATTAGCGAGAAATTTAACAGTCACGTGCGTGCTCGATGCTGGTCCGATATTTTTCCACTCTGGTCTGAAGAGTCACTGAGGTAATTTGTGGCAGCAGGGACACCACAACAAACTTCACATCTGGAAACATTAACTGGTAAGTCAAAGGCAACGTCTTGGTGAATGTAGCCGTTTTTAAAGTGTCAAATAGCCTATCTTAGGATGAAATTATTTGACAAACACGTAGCCTAGGCTACAGTTTTTTGACATGCAGTAGGCTAAGGCTCACATTTGTGTGAAGTGCTTCTCCCTTCTCACCAGAGGGAGAAAAATCTTTTAATTTCTTCTGAAGGCCTAATGTGTCTAGTGTTACACAATTTAGAGAAATAGCCTAGCTGAGGTAGACATCCGCCTGCCAGATGTGATTCGGCCTCAGGTTAGCCCTTTCTTCAGACGAACTCTTTTACAGACTATAGACGAACTACTAGCGAATTGGCCGAATAGGAGCAAGCTTTACTTATTCCTTATTTAGTTTCAAGGTTCAATGCACATCGGTGTTCAGTCAAACTAGGCTACTTGTCAAATATAGACAAAATGGGAAAAATAATAAGCTAAATTAATAAAAAAAAATTATGTTACATAGTCCAATTGGTAGTAAATTGAATAGGATGGGACAGAAGCGTGAAGCTTGAGTTAATTTACTCAATTGAGGGCATACTGTTTTACTGAAAGCACTGCATTCATACTGCATTCATACTTAAGCTTCTGTTTGCCCACATCCTTATTCTTCTTGCCTGCCCAGTTTAGGCCTGAGGCCAGCTCATTGGTCATGCTGTATGCCAGCATGCGCCGGACCCTGATCTCCAGGGTGGTCCCCCCAATAACTGTGAAGCGGGCCACCTATCAAAATATAAAAAAGTTACTATTTTCAGTTTAAAAAGTAAACAATTTAAAAAAATCTCTTTTTCAAAGATGATTTAATGTTAATAGGTTTGTCAATTGTCAAGTCTGAATTTAACTGAGATTGATAAAGATGTGCTAAAATATCAGACATTGTTGACTGGGACATTTTAAAGTGACATTTGTTTCTATTCTCGTCTGGGATGAGCTTAAACACAGATAGTTTAACAGATTTGTTAAACAGTTTAACAAAATTGGGCAGATCAATGAAGGTCAATCAGAAGAATGATTTTACCACTATTTAATCATTAAATAATTACCATTGCTTTTCTAGCCTCCTGGGACTGGAGTATCACCTCTGCGTTCTCCAGCTCCTCCATGCTGTGCAGAGGCAGTTGCTGTGGCTCTTCAGTCAAGCCCACCACCCCAGAACTTTGACCACACCTACAGGACTTGCGGAACTCTCGGAAGTCCTGCCGCAGGTCCCTCACCTCCTTCGTCAACTCTGTGACAGTGGTGAGCAGTTTCTGCAAGGTTACATCTATTGACACAAATAACAAATAGTTTTGGGTTGAGTGCAAAACTTTGCATTCCTTTATTTTGTAATGTAAAAAAGCGTAAAATAAAGAAACGAAGAGTTTGGTTACAAAACGCTATATCTCCATTTTTAAAAAAACATTAAAAAGTCATGTTATTTAATTCTGTAGTTCAGGTAATGTCAATCAAATTGCTGTTTTGTTGTTTTGATTGAGTAAAGATAAATAACAATACCCAATTGCAGTTCTACTGAAATTACTTGCGAAACAAAATGTAAAATTATTTATGAAAATTAATGAAAATGGTGGATATAGCATTTTGAAACCAAACTCTTCAAATGGTCAACCCAATTTCAAATATACACGAGGGATGTTAAATGCTATAGGTAGGGGATTCAACCCAGCACCAACCACAATATTTAGTTTTAGTGTTTTAATGCACAAGGCTATTCCGTTCATATATAAATGGAATCCTATAATAATCCCAAGGCACAACAGTTTTGCACTTGCCTTTTAAAAGCTGCCTGGCGGAGTCTCTTGAGTCTGTGACAAATATGGAAGAAACATTTTTTTATCTATAAGACTGGCTATAGGTATTTGGAATAACATGAAACTCTCTTTTCTAAAACATACCTTCTGGAGAGAAATTGGGTGCACACCGGGGAGTAACGGCAGAAGCCACTGGCAACTGAAAATCTTCAGCAGAGAAGGTAATGGGTTGGCTGTTGGGGTAGGGCAGCGGAGACTGGCAGCTGGCTGGGGCGGGCAGGGTTTGGTAGCTGGTTGGGTTGTTAAAAGTGGTCTGGAAATTTACTGGGGCTAGAGGTTGGAGTTGGGAGGATGGAGAGGGAGACTGCAGAGTGGAAAGCATCTGGTAATTCACTGGGACCAGTGGTTGGAGTTGGGAGGATGGAGAGGGAGAATGCAGAGGGCCTGGAGCCTGTTGGTGTGTATGACAAGGGGGGGGGGGGGTATAAAAGATGTTACAGGTTATTATGCTGAATTCACTTCTCTGCTTACTTTGTTACACAAACCACACTGTGGCCTATGTTACACCCCACCCTTAGACAGCCCTTTAGGGGCAAACAAAAACCCACAATGGACCCAAACTCCTAATAAATAACACCTTTAAAAATCACCCAACCAGTGGGATTTATTAAGATCAATGAAGAATAATATAATGTCCACAACACTGATTTAGACTCTCATGTTGGACTTTGTGTCATGTTTTAGTTTAGTGTCTTAATCTTAATAAATTAAAAAATTATAGTGTGCACATCCCACCTTCTGGCAGGTGCAGGACAAACTAACTCCAGTGAAGAAAAATATAATGTCTGCAACACTGATTTAGACTCCCATGTTTAATGAATGCAACGTTTTGACCCTGCTGGGTCTTCAGGCAAAATCTTCATTATATTTTTCTTCACTGGAGTTAATTTGTCCTGCACCTGCCAGTGTCAGGCTCGGGGTAAGGAGAGAGAGAGAGGTAAGGTGAACTTAATATGTCTTTAATGATAAACTCAAAACAGAAAGGTAAACATTCAGAATCCAAATAACATCATTATGAAAAAAGGCAAAACAAACAGAAAGCAGGATAAACTTAACTTGATGAGAAACAGAATGACAGGCAGGCAGGTTTGGTAAGATTTGGCGTGAGGGTTAGAGTCCAGTGTCTATCGAGTAGATCTGACAGTTTGTGAGTGAGAGTGCTGTGTATTTGTAGAGGGGACTGATGAGGAGCGGCAGGTGCAGGTGATCAGTAGGCTGGTGATTGGGAACGAGTGGGCGTGGTGATGGAACCTGACGGTCCGGCTGTGTTGCTGACAGTACCCCCTCCTCCACGGGCAGCTCCCGATGCCCGGGAGTGACGGCGAGGGCGGCCGCGAGGTCTGGGAGCGGGACGGTCCGGGTGTTGCTGATGGAAGTCGGTGAGTAGAGAAGGGTCAAGGATGTCATTACGGGGAACCCAGGACCGCTCCTCAGGACCATACCCCTCCCAGTCCACGAGGTATTCCAGTTGACCCCCTCGCCGCCGAGAGTCCAGAATCTCCCGGACAGAGTAGATGGAAGGGTCCTCCTGGACCTCCGGAGGAGGAGGCACCTCGGCACCGTCAGGTTCTGTGGAGGAATGGAGAGGAGGGTTAGTGGCAGGTGTAAGGAGGGAGACATGAAATGTGGGGTGAATGCGGTAGTGTGCAGGGAGCTGGAGCAGGTAGGTGACAGGATTGATTTGCCTCTGGATGGGAAACGGCCCGATGTAGCGAGGACTGAGCTTCTTACAGGGCAGTCGGAGGCGGATGTCCTTCGTGGAGAGCCATACTAGCTCTCCAGGTTGGTAGGTGGGAGCTGGACGACGTCGGACATCCGCGAAGGTCTTATGTCTCCGGACTGCCTGCTGTAGATGGACGTGGGCCGAATCCCAGACCCTCTCACTTTCCCGGAACCAGTAGTCGACGGCTGGGATGTTGGAGAGCTCTTCCGACCAGGGAAATAGAGGGGGCTGATAGCCCAGCACACATTGGAAAGGGGTAAGGCCGGTGGTAGATTGTCTCAGAGAGTTTTGGGCATACTCAGCCCAGGGCAGGTAACGGCTCCAGTTGTGCTGGTCGGAAGAGCAATAGGCCCGGAGGAAGCGTCCGAGTTCTTGTATCTTCCGCTCAGTCTGGCCGTTGGTTTGAGGGTGGTAGCCTGAGGAAAGGCTGATGGAGACCTGGAGTAGTTTGAAGAAAGCATGCCATACCCGGGAGATGAACTGTGGGCCCCGGTCCGACACGATATCCTCAGGGAGGCCGAAATAACGGAAGACAGACTGGAAGAGGGTTTCGGCGGTCTCCATGGCTGTGGGTAGTCCCTTGAGGGGAACAAACCGGCATGATTTAGAGAATCTGTCGACTATCACTAGAATGCAGGTGAAATTATTGGATGGTGGCAGGTCGGTAACAAAGTCGACCCCGATGTGGGACCAGGGCCGGGCAGGTATGGGTAGAGGCTGGAGTTTTCCTTGTGGTAGCTGTCGAGGTGTGTTGGTGATGGCACAGACTGAGCAGGCACGGACATGACGGGCTACCTCACGGGCCATTCCTGGCCACCAGAACCGGGAGCGGAGGAGTGAGAGGGTCCGCTTGCTGCCTGGGTGTCCAGAGCCCGGAGAGGAGTGGATGGAGTCCAGAAGGGAGGAGCGCAGGGTGGAAGGGACGTACTGTTTCCCTTCTGGATCTCCCAGCGGAACTGGCTCTCAGGATGTGGCATCCTGGAGTTGTTGGTCGAGGCTCCACAGGATTGGGTTGAGGACAAGCTCTGGAGGAAGGATGGGATCAGAGGTTGACTGGGGGTCCGGTTGGTGAATGCGGGATAAGGCATCCGCCTTAATGTTCTTGTGGCCTGGACGATAGGTGATGGTGAAGGAGAACCGGGAGAAGAACAAGGCCCACCGAGCCTGGCGAGGGTTCAGCCGTTTGGCCTCCCGGATGTACTCCAGGTTACGGTGGTCAGTAATGACGGTGAAGGGATGGTTGGCACCCTCCAGCCAGTGCCTCCATTCCTCCAGAGCTAACTTAATGGCCAGGAGTTCCCGATTGCCAATGTCGTAGTTTTGTTCCGCTGGGGAAAACTTCCGGGAAAAGAAGGCACATGGATGGAGTTTGGGAGGCTCTCCGGAGTACTGAGAGAGTACGGCTCCAGCCCCGGTGGTGGATGCGTCGACTTCCACGATGAATGGTTTGGCAGGGTTTGGAAGGACGAGGGCCGGAGCCGTACTGAAGGCGGATTTGAGGGTGGTGAAGGCGTGGGTGGCGGCAGGAGTCCAGGTAAGGGTTTTGGGTTTTCCTTTAAGGAGGTTGGTGAGGCTGGCAGAATGAAGACTGAAGCGGTGGATGAAACGGCGGTAAAAGTTGGCAAATCCGAGGAAGCGTTGGAGTTCCTTAACAGTTGAGGGAGTGGGCCAGGCCCTGATGGCTGCGACCTTGTCCATGTCCATGCTGATCCCAGCTGGACCGATGACGTAGCCGAGGAACTGGATGGTGGTTTGGTGGAACTCGCACTTCTCCGCCTTGAGGTACAGATGGTGGTTTCTCAGCTTCGTAAGGACCTGCGTAACGTGGTGGCGATGGTCGGCCAGGTTCCGAGAGTAGATGAGGATGTCATCTATGTAGACTATGACGAATCGGTGGAGGAACTCTCGGAACACCTCGTTCATGAAGCCCTGGAAGACCGAGGGCGCGTTGACCAGGCCATAGGGCATAACCCGGTAATGGTAGTGGCCGGTAGGGGTGATGAAGGCGGTCTTCCACTCGTCCCCAGGGCGTATGCGAACGAGGTTGTACGCGCTACGCAAGTCCAGCTTGGAGAAGATGCGAGCTCCGCGCAGTTCCTCGAGGGCAGCTGGGACCAACGGCAGGGGATACGGGAACTTGACCGTCTGGGAGTTGAGGACACGGTAGTCGATACAAGGTCGCAGGCCTCCGTCCTTCTTGCCCACAAAGAAGAAACTGGAGGCGGCTGGCGAGGTGGATGGTACAATAAAACCCTGTTGGAGAGCCTCCTTGATGTACTCCTCCATGGCCTTCTGCTCCGGGATGGACAAAGGGTATACTTTACCCCTAGGGAGTTTAGCTCCAGGCAGCAAGTCAATGGCGCAGTCCCATGGCCTATGAGGTGGCAATTTGGTGGCGGCCTGCTTGCTAAAGACGTCCTGGAATGCCCTGTAGTCCTCCGGGATGAAGATGTCCTTGGCGGAGTCGGGACTCTCGACGAGGGTGGACTGGATAGAGAGGTTGGGAACAGGTAAGTGTTGAAGGCAGGATTCGTGGCACTTCGGACTCCACTGGAGGACGTCACATCTCTTCCAGTCCATCAACGGAGAGTGTTGGATAAGCCAAGGGCGTCCCAGGACGATGTCCACAGTAGCGCCCTCCAGCACCAGAAAAGAAATCTTCTCCACGTGGAAGTTGCCGATTTGAAGGTTGAAGACAGGTGATCGTTGTTTGACTCGGCCGGGTCCCAGGGGCTCACCTCTGATGGTGTTGATCAGGTAATGGGGAGACTGAGGTAAGGCAGGCTGGTTGAAGGATTTTAGCGTGTTGAGGGAGATGAAGTTCCCCGAGGCACCAGAGTCAATAAGGGCTTGGACTGTGAAAGCAGAGTCTTTGATCAGTAGAGTGACTGGAAGTTTTCTCATTTGTGAAACGTCTGGGGATATGTTAGAGATACTCACAAGCGAACGTGGTGGTTTGATGGGACAGGAAGTGATGGTATGGTTTTCTCCTCCACAGTAAAGACAGAGCCCCTGGAACACGCGGCGGTATCTCTCCGCAGCAGACAGATGGTATGAGTCCGTTTGCATGGGTTCTGGTGCTGGAGGAGAATATCCGGAAGCGGGCGAGGCGGCTGGAGGTGAAATGACGTTAGGAGCACATGCAAGCAAGCGTTGGGCGATCTGGTTGGTCTTCTGAAGGAGCATTTCAAGACCGATGGAGTCATCGAAGATCACCAGCTGCTGTCTGATGTTAGCATTGAGCCCTTGACGGAAGATGGAGCAGAGCGCTGGTTCATTCCAGCCACTGAGGGTCGCTAGAGTACGGAACCGGAGAGTGTACTCACCAGCCGAAGAAGAGCCTTGACGCAGGCGCAGCAGTTCATCCGAGACTGATAATGATCCGGTCGATCGCCCAAAAACTTCCTTGAAGTGTTTGGTAAATGCAGATAGATTGCCGATTAAGGGATTATCCGCTTGCCATAGTGCATCAGCCCAGTCCAGCGCTCTGCCCGACAGCAAGCTGGTGATGAACGCCGTCTTCGAACGCTCCGTAGCAAATCGCTGGGGCTGCATCTCAAAGTGGAGAGTACACTGGAGTAGGAAGCCGTTGCATTTGTCCGCCTCGCCCGAGTAGCAAGCAGGCAAGGCCATGGGACTTCCAGAGGCAAACGGGGAAGTGCTCGGTGCAGGCTGGAAGATGGAGAGGAGAGGATCGGAAGTGGGGCGAGTTGACATGGTGAAGTATCTGAGGATCTTTTCTAGGTCAGATCTTCTGTCAGGCTCGGGGTAAGGAGAGAGAGAGAGGTAAGGTGAACTTAATATGTCTTTAATGATAAACTCAAAACAGAAAGGTAAACATTCAGAATCCAAATAACATCATTATGAAAAAAGGCAAAACAAACAGAAAGCAGGATAAACTTAACTTGATGAGAAACAGAATGACAGGCAGGTAGGTTTGGTAAGATTTGGCGTGAGGGTTAGAGTCCAGTGTCTATCGAGTAGATCTGACAGTTTGTGAGTGAGAGTGCTGTGTATTTGTAGAGGGGACTGATGAGGAGCGGCAGGTGCAGGTGATCAGTAGGCTGGTGATTGGGAACGAGTGGGCGTGGTGATGGAACCTGACGGTCCGGCTGTGTTGCTGACAGCCAGAAGGTGGGATGTGCACACTATAACTTTTTCATTTATTAAGATCAAGACACTAAACTAATCGTGACACAAAGTCCAAAGTGGGAGGAGAACGAACAAACACAGGGAACATTACCGTAACATCTACTATACTGTACCTGGGAACAAAATTTTTGGAGCTTGGGGATATTTACTCCGAGGTTGATCTTCATCAGAGTCATCCGAATTCTTGTAGATTAGGTTTGGTCTAGAAGTGAACATGGACAAACTATAAATACACTGCATTATTTAAATTTTTTCATCTGTAGTTACTGAAATATTCAAAATGTCAACTATTCTGATGTTACAGTAAACATATTTCTGAGGATGGCAATGTGCACATTCAATTCAGCAACTTCGCACTGTGAATTTGGAAATTATTACTTCTTTCTCCTTTTCTGAGGCTGCTGGCTCTCCTCCTCTGACTGGATATCAGTGGTGTCGCATTGCTGCTTCAAATACCTCTCCAGGCTCCTCTCTGCTTCCTCAAAGGTATCTGCAGACACAGAGTTGTTATGAGATACTGATACAAAGGGCTATGATAAAATGTCAACCCGATTTAACAATACCCACCTCGGCTTATGAGGACCCTGACAGGCTCATAAATCTGCCAATTTTCTTTTGGTTCATCCCTCCTCCTGATGGCAGCACGAACCTTGCCAGACTCTTTTAGAGGGTATGGAGGCCAGAAAACTTTCTCCCCCTGAAGCCATATGTGTGGTACAACTTCTGTTCCACCACTTTGGAACTTTACAAGGCACCACTGCTTCATACTATTTTTATTGTAAAGATAATGGTTGGTTATTAACACATGAACTGATTTTTATGGACTGATTTTTATGAACTGAACTGATTTTTATGGACTGTTTTTATGAACTGAACTGATTTTTATGAACTGAACTGATTTTATGAACTGATTTTATGAACTGAACTGATTTTTATGAACTGATTTGTACAAAAATGATTTACTTTGTATGTATGAGGGGAATGGCTATGAACTCTTTTTTATCGGGGAAAAGTACATATTTGTTTTTTATTATTTGGAGCTTTACAACACCAACACTGCTGCTTAAGTCCCACACTTTGTAACAGCCAATGATGGCTGATTCGAAGGGGTATTGGACATATGATTCCTTCTTTGTAAATTTTCGGAAGATCACATATGTTTCCTCAGCTACTTTGATTATGTTGTCAACAAGAGCGATGTCCTCAACTATCTTAATGCAATTATCCCCAAACCTACATGATAAGGTGAAATCTTTAGTCACAACCTTTCTATACTGATCCCCATGTCCCAAATGAGGCACCAATGGACCATCATGATGGAGGTGCATGAATTTATTGCCTTTGTTGATTTGGGGTGTCTGAGGGTCTCTTTCAGAAAGCCTTTTAACTATTTGCTGTAAAGGCAAATGAGGTTTGCGCAGTAAATGTTTCAGTTGGGCCAAATAGTTCTCATAAGGAAAGGCAGCAATGTTATCTAAGGAACCATAGAGATGATATTCTGCTGCCAGGTGTGTCAGCTGGTGGACATTGTAAGTTATTTCACTTCTGCCATACAGCTGCCCAAAGTGACTCACAAATGAAATTAGCAATTCGTGAGCACAGTCCACCATTTTCTCTGATGTCCCAGGAGACAAAAGGAGATGCATAGCAGCAGAAAACAGCATAAAGTTGTTAAACATCTCCAAAGGAATCGTATCTCTCAGCACTACAGGGCCAACGTATAGCATAAAATACCGGAGCTCTGTTGCTTTCCACCTATCAATTTCTGCGAGTTCCCTGGGTTTGCGACTGAACTCAGTTGGAGTGTAAGGTGTCAATGCCTTCAACTTCAAAGAAATCTCCCAAATTGTTTTACTGCCCAACCCAGTTGCAAGACATTTGCCCCTCATCCATATATACAGCATTTTTCTGGTTACCCCAAGACAACATAAATGCATGTAGTCCAATGGGAACATTGTCACCATTTTCACTACACTAAATAGGGGAGATGGCGTTCGACTCAAGTGGTGGTCCTCATCGATCATGGAGGCGAAGTCTGTATCGGCTCTTAATTTAGCATTGACATCAGGAAATGTCATTTTGCCCTGCCATTCACCCACTTGAATGCATTTATCGCAACCTGAGTAACCATTGTGACCCTTGATGTTTTTAATAAAGGCTCGTGCAGGGGCATCGCAAATGAACGAGCACATTTTTGCCATTAGCTGCTGCCCATTATAAATTAAACCCCTCTCCAGAATGGCCTTAAGGTCCTCAATAAATGGGCCCAAGAATTCCAAGGCACTTTTAGGCTTGCTAAGGCCACAGAACAGGCCAACAAGGAAGGGAGATCTGGTGTAATCAACATCTACCATTGCAAGAATTGGCCAGAACTGAAGTCTACTGCTTCTGAATAGTGGTAACCCATCTATATTGAACTGCAACTTAAGTGTGTTCAAGTTGGCAGGGAGAGTCAAAGATTTAAGCCTCGACATTAACCCATTGATTAGGCCAAAGTGATAGTATTCCCCACCCTCCATCTTCTTAGTTATTATTTGACCTTGCGTCCTCAGAACTGTCCGAGCATCTTTAGGCAATTCTGGATGAAACACGCGCAAAATGCTCAAAAGTGCAGTTAATGCCACCAGAGAGACTGAAAATGTAGAGGCCCAAAATCTCAGACCAGTCATCAAAAACTCTGTAGTTGGAGTTTCAGTATCATCTGAATCGATATGAGTTGTGTCTATTGACTCATGGGTCTCACTGAATTCTGAACTTGGCTCATAGTTCCCTATAACTGGTAGCTCCTCTATAACTGGTAGCTCCTCTATAACTGGTAGCTCCTCTATAAGTCAAGTCAAGTCAAGTCACCTTTATTTATATAGCGCCTTTTACAATACAGATTGTGTCAAAGCAACTGCACAGTATTTAAACAGCACAATAGTGTGTAAGTAACGCATTATTGTAACAATCAATTTTCAGTTAAAGGCAGTTCATCAATGAATTCAGTGATATCATCGTCAGTTCAGTTCAAATAGTATACGATATCGCTGGAAAATGTCCCCAACTAAGCAAGCCAGAGGCGACAGCGGCAAGGAACCAAAACTCCACAGGCAGTGTTTCCCCTACCATTATCTTAGGGGGGCGCCCCGCCCCCCCAACGGCACCCCCCGCCCCCCTTGAATGTCAAGTTCATTTTATTTTTGATATAGCGTCAGATCACAATAGAAGTCATTAAGGTTATCTTTCCTATAGAACAGGGCTATACATTGTTCTTTTATTAAACAAACTAAATTGCCTTGTGTTATTTATCTTATTTACACGAAGGCATGTCATTTCTGTCTTTACATGATCGCGTGTTTACAATGTCTCATCTGCGAAAACACAGACGGGATCGCGGACTCCATTCATAAAAACCGAATCTACTATAGCGCGAAATGCCACGTAAATTCGTCGATTTTTGGATTAATAAATCAAAAGTTGGTCTGTTACTTCATTCAAATCGCGATATGGACTAGTGTCTGTGAAAACTGAAATGCAAAAAGACCGTTTCAATATGAATCCTGCATGCTCCGTTTGCCTCTGTATATGAATGGTGGAGACGCGCTTTTACTACACGCATATACTGAAGCACACGTGACGCTCCCGCTAATTTTGGGCATTTGCATCTCGCATGAACAGATAAACTCAATATCCAAAGCTGCTGTGAGTGTCACTTTTACCGTTTCATTTGAGAAAACTAGCATCATAACATGCTGTACACACACAGAAACTTCAAGGCAACCTGTCAAAATAAAAGTAACATGTAACAGAACATTAGTCTTGTATTACTTTTGTACAGTATAATGTAGTTGTTTATATATTCCTATTTAAATAATTGACATGAAACAATATATATGATAAAAATAAATATAACAAGATTAACCACTTAATTGTAGAAAAAATACTACAATTATTATTTAAATGTTAAATTATTATTATTTATTGATTTTAACAGTAAACCTCTGTTTGTTTGCCAAAAATTAAAAGGGTTTATTTTTCATTTGATTAAAAATAAATAAATGTTTATACTTTTAATTTGATTATGAGAAAAAAATAATACACACAAGAATTAAAAAAAAAAAAGAAGCAAAAGTTGGTAGAGCCCTATTGTTCAAAATGTTAAAATAGAGAGTTTTGGACTTATTTTTCCACTGAATAAGTCTATAATAATGTTTTCGTTATTTCACAAAGTAGGGTAAAGTACCGGGAAAAAAAAAAGTAACGTTGGCTACCGGCACCCAACCCCCTAAGCCCCCCCCCCCCCAACACTGGAAACCTAGGGGAAACACTGACAGGTGACAGAGATGGAGAAAAAACCTTGGGAGAAACCAGGCTCAGTCGGGGGACCAGTTCTCCTCTGGCCAGACCAAACAACAGTTTGTACCAATGTCTGATTGTAGAGAACTCATCAGGATCCTGTGGTGTAGTGCCGATGGCCGTCAAGGTTGGCGAGGTCTTTATTGATGATCCGCCTTGGAGCTCATCTGGTTGACATCCACAGCTATTGAAGTCATCTCTAGGTGGTGATCCACGATCTAAGCTGGGTACGGACTGGATCCGGGGGACTGGAGTGACCATCTGATCCGGATACAGGCTGGATCTGGTGGCTACGGTGACCTCGGAATAAGAATGAAACAGACTAATATTAGCGTAGATGCCATTCTTTTTACGATGCAACGAGTGCATCAGGTGTTATGGGAGGTGTTTTCGGTTCCGGTTGACCTAATTAATGCAGCCTAACAATCCTTTAACGGATTTGAATTATAGAAATGTGTTAATGATTTTATGTGTAAGCCAGGTTAAAGAGATGTGTCTTTAATCTAGATTTAAACTGACAGAGTGTGTCTGCCTCCCGAACAGTGTTAGGTAGATTGTTCCAGAGTTTAGGCGCTAGATAAGAAAATGATCTGCCGCCGGCAGTTGATTTTGATATTCTAGGTATTATCAAATTGCCAGAATTTTGAGAACGCAGCGGACGTGAAGGACTATAATACGATAGGAGCTCGTTCAAGTACTGAGGAGCTAAACCATTGAGGGCTTTATAAGTAATTAGCAAGATTTTAAAATCTATACGATGTTTAATAGGGAGCCAATGCAGTGCTGACAGAACCGGGCTAATATGGTCATACTTTCTAGTTCTAGTAAGAACTCTAGCTGCTGCATTTTGGACCAGCTGGAGTTTGTTTATTAAGCGTGCAGAACAACCACCCAATAAAGCATTACAATAATCTATCCTTGAGGTCATGAACGCATGAATTAATGTTTCAGCATTTGACATTGATAGCATAGGTCGTAATTTCGATATATTTTTAAGATGGAAAAATGCGGTTTTGCAGATGCTAGAAATGTGGCTTTCAAAGGAGAGATTGCTATCGAATAGGACGCCTAGGTTCCTAACTGATGATGACGAATTTACAGAGCAGCCATCTAGTATTAGACTGTGTTTTAGGTCATTACTTGTGGAGGTTTTAGGTCCAATAATTAATACCTCTGTTTTTTCAGAATTTAACAGTAAGAAGTTATTCGCCATCCAGTTTTTAATATCAGCTATGCATTCTGTTAGTTTTTCGAATGGATATGTTTTGCCGGGCTGCGAAGAAATATAGAGCTGAGTATCATCAGCGTAACAATGAAAGCTAACACCATGTTTCCTGATGATATCTCCCAAGGGTAACATGTAAAGCGTAAAAAGTAATGGCCCTAGCACTGAGCCTTGAGGTACTCCATACTGCACTTGCTATAACTGGTAGCTCCTCTACAACTGAGTGACTAGAGGTTGAAACAATTGGTTCCACTACTTCCCTTGGGCACTCTACATGTTCTGATACTGTGTCAGTCTTGCCTTGCATATTTGTATTATTAAAGGTCTCCTCAAATTGCTGTAGTATCTCTGACTCTGTGACCTTTAAGCATTGACCTACATTTGCGCCTCTTTGACCAGCGTGATGCCATTGTGAGTGCATGTGGTGTGCAGAATCAGAAACAGATATTTTAAGATTCTCAGATGAGGCTTATTATACTAAAGACTTGCTTACTTGAAAAACGATGTGGATTAATGATCTGAAAAAAGGACAAAAAGTAAATCACAATGTCAGTAAACAGCAATTCAATTCAGAATCATCCACTGCCCTGATTATTTCCCCACAAAACAGATGATAACATGTTCTTTTAAACTGGGCTTGCAAAGGTTTTTCTAAGGACTGAACAATTTTTATTCATGAATAATGGACTCCGTTCACTACAAGATACCTATATCACGTCACATCACGTAATTTTCTGTCACATGTGCTATAATGTCTGAATGGAACATATATCCGTGACTGGTTGAGTGGCAGCTCCACCTGCCACGCAAAGATTTTACCCCCTCTCTCATCTTGCCATCTCATAGTTAGGTAAATCATTTTATATTTCTGGGCAGAAACACATTTTTGTTGAGGCTACATTCAAAGCACTACATTCAAAGCACTTTTCAAAACTGCCCAATATGTTCATGGATGTATTCGAATTAAAGGGAGGCAAAAAGGATTAGCTTGCAGTGACCTCTTTCATAAGGACAATTAATGAGGCCAAGTGACTCTAAAAAAAATCATGTTTATTATTTTATTAAATCAGAACTAATTGTTAACTCAACAAATTAAATATAAATAACTGGATACTTATAACTAATTAAATAGTAAATGTATTGAATAGAGTTACCATTGCACTAAATACCTACTGACTAAATTGCACATTAATTTCTGCTTAAATCTCACCGCAAGTCATCTTCATTTATATAGCGTTTTTAGCAATGTAGATTGTTCCAAAGCAGCTTCACAGAGATAAACGTATAATTTAAGATAACAGATTGTTTGGGCTTTATAGCGGTTCTTTAATAAAGTTATATTCCAGCTAAAGTTAGTTTTGATTGATTCGCTTCCGTCGCAACAATCATTTGTTAATAAATTAAAACCGCAAAAACAGGCTAATAATAAGGCTATGTCTTTAAAATTAACGATGCATTTTAATTGTTTCTAAATGAAGTATGTGGGGCTAAACATATATATCATATAAAGGCTAAAGCCCTGCATTTCAGCCTGAGCCCGACGAGCTTCGACTTTTTTACGCCCCTAGGGCCGGTGTTCTGAAATATTCTGTGTCTGAGATTTTCTGTGACACTGAGCGGAGCTAACATGAATATTCATGAGTTTCCCGTTCATCTGTTTCGTCTTAAAGTTGCACTCAAATATTAGTGCTCCTGGTTAAAAAAAAGACGTAATTTCATTTCAGTTTCGAGCTAATATATATATATATATATATAAAAATATTTATTGTGCACAGACATTACATAAGAAATCCAGTTTATCTTTAGAATATACATCATAGGTTAATTAAGCCAACATCTCTCGTCTTTTTGTCATTTACCCTACTTCGGTTTTACATTTGAGTGTGTTTTAAATGGTTTGATTTGAGTTGTACAGAATATACTTATGCATTTGATTTGGCATAATAAAGTTTGATTTGTGATCATGTACAACATTGCTTATTATTGCTGTTTCAGCTGTTAAATAAATTTAAGATATTTTACTTGCTGGTTTTTACTTTATTCACAGAGGAAAATTAACTACAATGTGGCATGGGCTATATTAATTTGCACTTTAAAAAATTGGTATTTCATACAATTTTATATATATATATGTATGTGAAGTTACTTTGAAGTAACGTAAGCTTGTACTGTAGAACTGTAGAACATTGTGAAATAAAAGCATAGATTCTGACTTCACCATTAATGAATTCATGAAAAAGAGAAATAGAACCATTAATTTAATATTAAAGTCTGGTTGAAGTTATGTATGCTACCAACTAAGCCAAAAATAAGGAAAGACAGAAATATCACAGTGGAAACTTTTTTTGCCCCTTAAAGATGCATTTTATACCAGTTATCAGTAGTTTTACAGACTCTAAAAGTAAAACATCAGCACAAGCAAAAATGACTTAAATATATCACAGCGTTTTTTACGATTGCGTTTTAGTGCCACGTAAAATAAATCTATTACGAAGTTTACGAGATTAATATGTCGATAATATAGTCGAAATATTATGAGAATAAACATGAAATATTACGATAATAATGTCAAAATATATTTTGACATTAAGAATAAAGTCAAACAATTATTTAATTGTGGGGAATAAAAGATTGGACGCCAGACATTTTTGCGGAGCAGGTGAAGGAATTTTCACAAAGAATTTTGATAAGAATTTTCCAAGATTTTGAAAGATGAGACTTTATATTAGAATTTCTAATATAAAGTCTCATCTTTCTAATTTAGAAATGTTTTATATTACAAACAACGAATGCAATCGAATACATTAAATATTATTTCCCAGCATACTGTTCCCGTGAGTACGACACAAGGTATTATTTCTGCTAATAATCCCACATACACTGCAAAAAAAGTTCTTTTTTTGTGTCTTGTTTATTTGCTTACCCCAATGGCAGATTATAACTCACTTAATTTCGACTTGTTCTTTCTAAAAACAAAACAATTTTTTTACTAGAATATCCTTCTTGAATTAAAAATTGTTAGATATTTTGGCTGAAAACTGTAGTGTATATATTTGTAGTGTAGCCTATTAAAAATTGTCAAATAAGAGAGCTATCGCTCCACCAAGTAATGTCCATTGGGTTTATGAGCTGAATAAAAAGTTGGTCCTGTTCAGTCTGTTAATAAATATCATAAATTTTTTATATGAAGTTTTTTTTTGCTAGTCAGTAAAATTGGCTCTTCCTCATCCCAGTAAAATGACGCGGCCGCTCGGAGGCATTTATCCAGGCCTTTACATGCGCAAAATAGGCTATACTCTCAATATATTATAACTTTAATTTCTACGATTTCAATCCTCGAAATATTTCGAATTTATTCTTGTAATATTCCGGGTTTATTATCGTAATATTTCGACTTTATTCTCGTAGCATTTCGACTTCATTCTGGTCTTTATTCTCGAAATATTACGACCTTAATCTCGTAATCTTAGATTTTTTTACGTGGCACTAAAACTCTGTCCTATAAATGCCTGTTGGCTTATTAATTAGAACATGTCTTTAAATTAAATAATAATAAATTATATTAAATCAAATTTACAGCACACAATCTACAAATGAAATCAACAATCTAAAGGAATAAAAAATAAAAGGAATAAAAATTTTTTTAAATTAGTTCGACTGAAATTAAATGTATTTAACGAAAACAGTTTATGGTCCAAGGAGCACTAAAAATGTTAGTGACGCTATAACATGAAACAGGACACTCATGAATATTCATGTTAGCTCCGCCAAGTGTCACAAAAAATCCCAGGCACCGAAAATTTCAGAACACCGGGCTTCGGGACAATTTTCACGTCATAGTTCACAGGCCTCGGGCCTTTTTTGGGTTATCCTTCTTTTTATATTTTTAGACATTAATTAAAAAAATATATGAAAAGTTGATGTCGACGATAGAAAAACAAACAGAAAGACATTTAATAACCTCATAACTTTCATAATCTTATAATTACACTGACATATGATTGACATGACAGTCTCACGCACGCACGCACGCACACACACACACACACACACACACACACACACACACACACACAGAAGGTTTCCTGTCAGCGCAACCAACGATTCACCTCATGTGCAAATAATGGAGAATTTTAAGAGGAAAATTGCAGAGTGATAGAAGAGAGGACTGGGTTAAAACATTGTGGATGCTATTCTTTTTCTCCACGATGCTCCAAGAGACTGTTCTAACTTTTCGTTTGATTGGACAATTATTTTCGTTTAACTGTTGGAAACTAACCTTACTGTTAAAAAAAGAATGGCCATGTTTGTTTTTGATTTATTTAATTTAATTTGTTTAGATTAGCTATTGCTCATTTCGTTTGCGAGCAGCCTGAGCCTGCCTCAGTATTTAAAAAAAAAAATACTCACTGTGGTTAAAATAAACATTCAACTAACTGTCTGTGTGATATGCTTGAAGTGTTTTAATATATGGATTTTATTGTAGCCAAGTAAAGTTTTATCGCTGATTTGAGAGGCTAAATTGATCAAACATATTTTATTCGCTGTTGGGTCTGCTTGCTTGGCGTAATTTTTTTTTTTTAATGCTCCAAACATTTGTCTAAATTAACTTAATAAAAAAATGAAAAGAATAGAAACATTTTAATGGCTGCAAATAGGGCAGGCTGCCGCTGTGAAAAAAAAAAAAAAAAACGGGCTCAGGTCGGACTCGGGCTGATAATTCTGATGAGCTGTCGGACATAGGTCTGGCTAGGGCTCGGGCCTAGATTTGAGGCCCGTGCAGGGCTCTATGTGGGGCTGCCGCGGTCACTGCTGTGGGTAGCGGTAGCTAGCTAGCTAGATAGATAGAGCACTATGCTAGCGTTGGTTCAGGTGTTCTCCGGCGGTCAGAAATAGCGGTGCTGTGTTAATAGATTTCACGACACTAGCAGTGGGTACAGACATGTATTTTGAGCTAGCTGTCACAAAAATAGACTGGACCAATGAGGTTTTGCTAACTTTATAACCTAGAAGAGAACCACAAAGTACTTTTGGCAGATTTTGACACATTGGTAAAACAAAAATCAATTTCGGCGACTGCAGCACTGCGTCGGTTACTACATTAACGATCATAACGATAAACCTAACAGTATTAGATTTGGTACAATTCATTCATATCGAACATTAAGCAAGCTTACCTGTACGCTTGTGCCAAGGTCCAGAAATGAGCTGTGTCCGGTGCAGTACGTTGGTGTTGATCTCCCGGTCAACCAAAAATCGATGGATTTTCAATCAAATTTCCCGATCAACTATATAACGATGCATTTTCAATCATATTTCCCGGTCAACTATATGCCGATGACTCTTCAACAACAGCGTTGTTTCCCGATCAACTATAAATAAATGACTTTTCAACACATTCAGCGATGGCCTGATAAACCAAATATCAATGCTTAATCAATCATAAAGATAACTATAGATCAATGTTGTTCCAATATTGTTGCCATCAACATTAATAACATCGGGTTTTCATCGATATGGTAATGGTGATTCAACATTTATTTTGCATTGAAATTTCAACATCAACCATAATGATGATTCAGATGGAAAAACTATGTTTATTCAATGGTGGCTTGCTGTCTGGGCTGTGTTCAGCAGCATGTTTTTATTGTTGATCTTCTGTTTTTGCATGTTTTCTGTAGCAACTCTGACCACTTTTTATTCTTTCAATCTATAACAATAAACAGCCTATGCTATACTGTAATTTAGTTAATATATTAGTATTAATAAGGTGAGGCCGGAAGTTCTTGTTTGTATAATGGCTAAATACAATTAAAAGGTGAACATTAATTTATTTTTCCATTTTTTTCTCTAAAAAGGTTTCATAGATTTGACAAATTGATTTTTCAGAAGTTTGTATAGACATCTGTTGTGGGCGTTCTTGGCAGTAATTCTGAGGCTTTTTAAAATATTGTTCATATATATCCATATATATATGGAATTATATTGTATCGATCAATATGTCAGTGAGCTTGCTTTGCCAGTATTTTCTCTTCCAGCATTCGTCTTCATCTGATCGCTAATCATGCATTTGGAGCAGAAACTGGACAGTTGTGATTTATGGCAGTTGGAACATTTTCTATTTCTAGCATTATTTGTTTCAGGCTTGGCTAAAGGATATCACAATTCCTTTTTGAATAATTACTTTCCAGGACATTTTCCATTTTCTCTAATTTTCCATGTGTTTTCCAGGACATGTGGGAACCCTGATAATAATCAGTGTAATATAGCGTCTGCCTAATATCAGTGATAACAGTTAGGCTGTATGCCTTAGAGACCCTCTTAGCCTTTTGACATTTGCACATAAATTAAAGAGATAGCTCGGCCCTCTACATTTATATGGGTGTTAAATGGCCCATGGTTCTCTCCTCACTACCACGTAGATGCTAAACAGATCAACTCATGTCTCCCCTTTGGACTTCAAAGGGATTCCAACGAGGAGACCATCACCCACTCTGCCAGGCACGAGACGCCTGGCAACAAAATACCTTAGAATACACAAACACACATACACAAAGACTTTTTCATTATTTAGCCTATAATTAATCTGTCACAAATGTATCTGGTATATGCATGTGTTGTTTATATGTTTCCCTATCATATTTGCCTAGTTACCTAGTTACCCCTTCAGTCGAATCACTTCGACGTTACATTGGGGATCTCGCTTGAGAGACCGATCACCTCTGAGCCTTATTAAAAAGGCCAATTGAAAATTGGCGAGTGGACGTGCGCGCCGGCCACGCCCCCGTACATACGGGTATATAAGATGGCTGCGCGCACCACTCAGTCAGACTTTTGCTTTCAGAGCCGATGTGTCGAGCCTCTAAACAGCCGAGAAGAGTTCTTCAGAGTTCATGCTCCCTCCTGCTGCTGCGCTGCCATAACTAAAAGAGTGTTTCACAGAAAGAGCATTGTTTGGCAGCTGCCAGCGCAGTCCCGCGGGCGGCCGTTTTCACGGCCATATAAAGCCTTTTTGCATTCCAGCGAGCAGCCCCGGTGAGTGCATTGCCCCGCGGCGCCTCCCTGGGCAAACCGGGATCACAAAAGAGCAATTTCTAGCGGCTGTTTTAGACGTTCTTTTCAGGATGTCTTTTCGGCCGTGCGTTTCTGGATGTGGTAGTTTCCTCTCCTCAGCGAACGGACATGAGCGCTGCCTCACGTGTTTAGGCTTTGAGCACGCTGGGGTGGTGATCATGAATGGTTCATGCGGTGAAAGCATGACCATGACCATGCTGAAGTCCCGCCGCTCGTTCGCGAGCTGGCTCCCCCCGCCTCCCTCCCGTGGTCAGCCGTTGAGCCGCCTATGCTCTTCGGCCACCGCGGTGGGGCGCGGGGGGGGACATTCAAATTACGATAGACAGCGTTCCGCCGGCTCAAAAAGCCCTGCGGACCTCTCTATCTCAGCGCGGTCCCGTTGAGTTTCCGCAGCAGACGCTTCCCCGCCTGGCGGGCTGAGCGTCTCCTTCGGTGCTCCTGCAGAGGATGAGATGTCTGTCACAGCATCAGAGGGAGAGTCAGACGGTGACACATCTCTTCCCGCGGCGTGGCGCCCACTCGTGGTCGCTGCCCCCCCGGAGGTTGATGGCTAACTGTCGGCTATGCTTCTCCGGGCAGCCAGGGGGGATCGGTTGGAGGGTTCCTCAGGGGCCTCCGGCCGATCCTTCTAGGCTGGACGATTGGTTCCTGGGGGGGGGCACCGGCGGCAGCGCCGCGCTCCCCCCCGGTCCCGTTCTGACCGGATGTGCATGAGGAGCTGACAAAATCGATGGCGCCCTATTCATTTGAAGCGCACTCCAGCTCCTCTCCCCTCGCCACTCTCCATGACGGGGCAGCCTAGGGGTACGTGGCGGTCCCCCAGGTCGGGCGCGCCATCGCGGTGCACCTTTGCCCGCGGGCGCGGCCGCCTGGTGGGGCCCTCCGCGTCTCCCTTTTAGGGCATGTGAAATTTCTTCCGCCCTCATCGGCTGGGCCTTTTCTGCGCCCCCCGACACGCTGCCCCGCCCTGCAGGCCATGGCAACACTGCAAAAGTGCCAGGTGCAGGCACCTTAAGGCCTGCACGAGAGTGGTCCTGACCAGGGGGTACTTGAAGAACTCCGCGCCGCCACTGACTTCGCCCTTCGGGCCACTAGGTCGCAGCGTGTCCCCTTGGTCAGGTGATGTCCACCTGCGTGGTCCAGGAACGCCACCTATGGCTGGCTCTGGCCTGGATGGCAGAGGCCGACAAAGTTCGCTTTCTCGACTCTCCCATTCCCCAGAGCGGCCTATTCGGCGACACCGTGAAGGGTTTTTGCTCAGCGGCGTCGAACGTATCGCCGGCCCCCAAAAGCCTGCGATCCTCCGCCCATCAGCATACCCCGTCGAGATGCCAGAGCAGTACGCCTCCCCGTTGTTCGGGCTGGGCGTCTCCTCTGGCGCTCCAACGGTCCAGAGGCAGACGGAGGCCGTCCAACATATCCTGCCCCGCCGCGAAGTTACCGTTCCGCCGCCTGGGCCCCCGCCTCCGCCTGCCCGTCGCCGAGGGCGTCCCCCCGCAGCTCCGTCCCCTGCTGAGCCACACGATCCAGGCTCGCAGCCGACGTCGAGCCGCCCGTGGGAGAGGGACGCCGCTCGCCTCTCAGGGTCCTGCGACGGAAGACCCTCGCAGGCGAGCTTCGAAGCGTCCCTGATGCGAGCACCCCCGGAGGTGGAGAGAGCTACTCTGTTGGCACTCCCGCTAGAAGCGGGACTTAGCCGGTCATTTGAAATCACAGAAAGACCCAGCCTTCTCACCTCTGGGGCCCCGGCCCCGAGTTTCCTTCCTGAGCAGCACTTCCACTCCTCGGAACCAGACTCGGGACCGGATGTCGCCAGCGCGGGAACCAGGGAAGTAGGTAAGCACTGCTTAGTGCAGTTAGACACTTCTCCAGGACGTTTATCCTTCTGGGTTTTGTCTCCTTCCCTGTCTTTCCCCAGGCTGCCCCACCACGGTCACGCCGGTCAACGTTCCCTTGATACCACTACACTGGTTGATACGGACGGTACGGCCCGGCTCCAGGCGTCCGCCCAGACTCACAGGTACCCCTTACATTCTTTATTCGGAAACAGGCGTGCCTCTGTTCTGCCTGCGGAGGTCGCGTTCCTACTGGCGAAGGACGCGATCCAGCCTGTCTCTCCAGCCGGGACGAGGTCGGGGTTTGATAAGAGTCCTGACTTCACGTGTCCAGTTAGAGTGGTGGGTTAACATCCGCCCTGGATGGAGCTCTGTTCCGATCCCTTCTTAGGCTGTCGGCACACATGCTCACGACAACGCACATACAAGTATGTTTCCGTCTCCAGGGCTGGGTTGCAGCCATCTGCCTGAAGGGCACCCGCTGTCGCGTCTCGATCTTCCCCGGCGCACACCCCTTCGGCGGTCTGCCCCGGGGATCGAGCGCTCAGCGCGAGGTGCTTCCATTTGGCTAGTCCCTCTCCTTCCTGCCTTCTTAGGCCATGGGAGCTCCCCTGTCCCCTCTTCGGCAGACAGGTATTCGTGTCTTCAACCGTCTCTTCGACTGGTGCTTTTACCAGCCCACTCGTGAATTCCGTTGTGCGAACATAGGGACCTGGTGCCTCGGCACCCCTGCCATCTGGTCCTTCAGGCCAACCGAGGAAATTCGTTTCCTCGGTCGGGAGCCCGACTCGGTCCTCAAGACAGCCCGCCTTACTACCAAGAGCGCGCAGTCAGTGCTGTAGTTCCTGAGTCAATCAGGCACAACACAGCGGTTCTCTCAAACTGAGGCTCCTGGGGCACATGACAGCTCTAGCCGCTAAGAGCCGCTAAGCTTGTTCATGTGAGACCGCTTCAGCACGATCGAGTCCCATGATGGGCATGGCATCTCGGCCCACTCCGGACTGGCGTTTTCCCGCAGTTTGGCCGACAAGCCAGCCCGTGGCTTACCACGGGTTGGGTTGCCATGTACGACAGAGGCTTACAGCCTCTCCATCTGCTCCCAGGGAGTACGTGGCAGATTTTGCTACTTGCCATTCACTTGAAGCAGGTAAACTCAACCGTGCAGCCTATCGGCTCTCACGGCAGTCCACCACCTGCAGGATGGCGACTCCACCCCGTGACGCAGCTAGTTTGGAGCATATCGGTAGGCCAGCCACATCCGCTCGCCCCCGATTGCTCTCATTACCAGCTGCCTCTTTCAGAGTAGCGCTGGCACTCAGCTGACCTCCGGGGCCCAAGTACGCCCTTCCCCAGCGAGCCTCCTTGCACAGACTATGTGCAAGTCCAGGGAGGACGAGGAGTAAGTCTGTTGGTTGCGCTACAAGAATGGCCCACCCAGACTCAGGTCTAGTAACCGTTCCCTCGCGGCAGTCCCTCCCTGTAGGGCACGGGATGACACCCAGACCTCTCCAGCCTTCGCAGGCCGTGATACAATTATCACTCAGTACCGAGCTCCCTTGACTAGGCAGGCTCGCACTGAGATGAGGTCTATTTGCTGGCTTTCCACAGAGTTACACGGTTGCAGTATGCTTCCCTTCCTGCAGGAGAGTTGAGCGCAGACTGTCCCCTCACTCTCTAAGTATATGCCGCTGCTTCGCCGCGTATCACATGCAGTAGATGGAGCTAAGTAGGTAAGCATTCACTGGCCGTGAGGTTTCCCAGAGGTGCCCAGAACGCACCCCACACCCTCTTGGGGCCTTTCCGTCGCCTTCAGAGCCGCGGGACGCTCCAATTAAGCCATTGGCCTCAGTCGAGCTAGCATTCCTGTCATCAAGACAGCGCTCCTGACCGCCCTGGCTCCCGTTAAAAGGGCAGGAGACCTACAAGTTTTCTCTGTCAAGTAACGCCTCATACCCTCTGGGACCCCCCCGTCGCCCTTCGGGGCCGCGGGGTGCTCCTCAGGAGCCTCGGGCCTCAGTCGAGCTAGAATTTCTGTCATTAAGACAGCACTCCTGACTGCCCCGGCTTCCTTTAAGAGGGTAAGTTACCGACAAGCTCAGGTTCCTCAGAGGTGCTTAGCACGCACCTCATACCTCGTGGGCCTCCCCGTCGCCTTTCAGGGCCGCGGGTCGCTCCGTTGGAGCCACGGGCCTCAGTCGAGCTAAAGTTCCTGTCATTAAGACAGCGCTCCTGACTGCCCTGGCTCCCATCAAGAGGGCCTACAAGCTTCTCTGCCAGCAAAGTGTGTCGAGAATTCGGGCCCGGCATTCTCCACGTTACCGTCGAGACCCCGTCGAGACTGAATCACTCGGCACTTCAGCTGCACCAGCAGCTTCATCTGCCTCGGGATTCGCAGAAAGGGAATGCTCCCCGAACTGAGGTTGGCTAAATGGTGGTAGATGCCTCTCCCTGTTATACCCAGGGACAGCCGTGATCCTTGGTTCATGGCACCTCACCAGCAGATGTAAAAATCGGAAGCTGCGGGCTGGGCGACACCCTACCTTCTCTTGGTTCTCCAACCTTGCGTAGAGGCCGTTCTCCTGTGTCCTAACTTAGGGACTCTCAGGTGAGCGGGAAGACCGGCTGGTGTCGGCTTGCTGCGCCATTCCCACGTGGATCCGTGCGCTATTTCCCAGAATGTTCCCTCCGTCGAACCCTGGGTCCTCCTGCCCCTTAGTCAGGGCTAGGCGCGGAGTAGTCCTGCACTGTGATCATGCCTGGGTTTCCTTTGCCCCGCAGGTTGTGGCTTAGTTTTTTATTATTCCAGCGGAGGAGACCGCTGTTTCCCTCGTATATCCCTAAAAACTTTTTATGGATATATTGAATTATTCTCATTTCCACATGTAAAATTTCATGTGCTCCGCCCCCCCAACCCATGCTTCAGTACAACTGGCATCCCTGGAGGGGCCCCCTTATTGGGCCCCAGGGCGTTGGGAAGGTTACGTTACACTTCGCCTGCCGGCACGTATACTTGTCAGCACGTGAAGCTGTTGCGTAACGCGGCGTCAGGGTCGTGGCCTTTTCCATGGGTTTGTTCCCAATGTAACGTCGAAGTGATTCGACTGAAGGGGTAACGTCTAGGTTACGAAGGTAACCCTCGTTCCCCGAAGGAGGGAACGGAGACGTTACATTCCCCTGCCATGCCCCTGGCGTCGCGCTGACGCCGGGCTCTCCCGGCTCTTCAGCAAAAGCCTGACTGAGTGGTACGCGCAGCCATCTTATATACCCGTATGTACGGGGGCGTGGCCGGCGCGCACGTCCACTCGCCAATTTTCAATTGGCCTTTTTAATAAGGCTCAGAGGTGATCGGTCTCTCAAGCGAGATCCCCAATGTAACGTCTCCGTTCCCTCCTTCGGGGAACGAGGGTTACCTTCGTAACCTAGACGTTATCTGTATTAGTTAACCCTTTGAATGCTTTTATTCCTGTGTATGAATGTATCTTTGGTTTAATATCTTCTAGACGCTTCGTTCTTGGTACCAAAATGATCTGCTCTTCATTTTCTAAACAATTATGTATGCTATGTGATCAGAAGATGCATCATATTCTTTACACTGTATTTTGGGGTAAAATTGAAACAATTTCACAGACCAGCCATAAACATGCAAATTGGCCATAAAGTGGAAACAAAGAAACTTGTTCCGCTCAAAAATCCAAGCTTTGGATTGGCCAGTCCACCCAAACGTGGGTTGTTTACCGCATCAGGACTCTTGTTCAGCAACAAAGCCAATGCAAGTATCTATTTACTTTTATCTATTTATTGATATTTTAGATGCGTTTCAGTTGAGCCCATTTTTAAGGTGAATTGATTCTTTGATGATTCTCATTAGGTTGTGGTTATTTGATACTACATACTACCATTCTTCTTCTTCTTCTCTCTCTCTTTCCTTATTCACTTTCATTATGCATATATGTGTTTTGATTAGTTTAGTTATATGTTCACTGCAGATCCATTTATTAAATACCCTGTATTTTCACAATTGATTGTCTCTGTGTACTGCTCACCATTCGAAGTCCCTGAATTTCTGATTTTGCTACATGCTACAAATTTTTAGTTGTTGTAATAAAACGCTCACACTCCGGTGTAAATACTCTCGTGAGTCTGTTTTGATTTGAATAAATTAATTTAAAACCACTGGGTGGATTTTTTGTCATTACGGGGTGGTTGTGTACACACACTGCCAACACACATTTATGTTCAAACATGTAAACGTGAACTTTGCATCCAGTGACCCCTTTGCATGGCTAATAGGGGTGTAACGATTCATTCATTTTCTCGATGCATCGATTACAAATCCTGCCGATGCATATGCATCGATCTTGAAACATGGATTTTTGAATCGTGAATCGTTTGTTTCAGTTAATAATCGATTTAATATTTTAAAATCGAATGAATCGCGATTATATAACGAATATACGATGGATAATTAAAAATAAATAAATATAAATCTTAAATTAGTTGCGTCTGCGATGTAAAGTGCGCCCTCACTGCAGTGGCGCAGTGGATTACGTCACTAATCTGCCTGTTTGATGTCATCTGAATAAACGCAGCAGTGCACAATGGAGGGCAACGAAGAAGGAGAAATTTGCAAGGCACCAGGCAACATGACATCAAAGGTTTGGGATTACTTCGGTTTTCACAAAGTAAATGGAAAGATTGACAAGTCCGTTGCAGTTTGCAGACACTGTAAATCTGAGTTAAAATACTTTGGAAATACAACGAACCTTAGCAACCATCTCCGCAGACGTCATGCCATTAATATAGAAATACCTGCACCTAAAGCAGCTAGTATTTCAGGGTCAGACGTGAGAAGTGCTACTCCTCCTAACCTATTTGGTCAACTTCAGAGTCTTCCCGATAACACCCATCGTGCTAAAGCAATAACTGCATCTATTGCAAGATTTATTTGCAAGGATATGCGCCCATATAGCGTGGTGGAAAACACTGGTTTCCGAGAAATGATAAACACTTTAGAACCAAGATACAAAATACCCAGCCGTCTGTTTTTCAGTGAAAATGCATCCCGGAATTGTATCGGTCTACGAAAGAGGAGCTACAGCTCAAGCTTTCTCAATCTGTCCGTGTTGCCCTCACGACTGATTCTTGGACGTCGTGTTCGACAGAGTCTTATGTGACTATTACCGCACATCTGATTTCCATGAACTGGCAAATGCAGAGTTTTGTTCTACAGACAAGGACTCTAAACGAAGCGCACACAGGCAAAAACATTGGAGAATTGCTGCGCGATGCCTGTTCCGAGTGGACAATTGCAGACAAGAGTCCTGCTCTTGTTACTGATAACGCCCGCAATATGATTGTTGCTGGTAAAGTTGCTGGATTTACCCCCCACATCACTTGCTTTGCACACACTCTGAACCTGGTGTCCCAAAAGGCCATGAAAGTTAGCAGTGCAGAGCGATTGTTGGGCAAAGTAAGACGTATTGTCTCTTTTTTCCACCGAAGTTCAACTGCTACATGCACGTTAAAAGAGAAACAGCAAATTCTCGGCTTGCCGGTACACAAACTTAAACAGGACGTTTGCACTAGGTGGAATAGTTCTGTGGAAATGCTTGAGCGTTTCTTAGAACAACAAACTGCAATCTTGGCAACGCTTATGTCAAAGGATTTGCGGAGGGGAACAGAAGTACACACTCTCACAGAAACGGACATCAGTAATGCTAAGGATATTGTGAAAGTGATGGCACCCATTAAGATCGCTACTACTATGATGTGTGAAGAAGAACAACCAACCGTGTCTGTGATTGCGCCTCTCCAGGCTAAACTACTCAAACATCTCGAGCCCTGCGAGGACGATACAGACATGACTCGAGAAATGAAATCAGCGATGACAACGGACTTTTCATCCCGGTATACCACCTCCCGCGACATTCTGCTTAAAGGTAAGATGTCTCTCTTATTGTCAAAAGCAAAAGTATTGCAAATGCACAACAATCTTTGAATTATTTATTATTAAGACCAAATTGTTGCTTATATTAAAACTTTTAATAGCACAACATTGTTCAAAGTTTTCATTTTGACTTGGTAACAACTAATAGTATTTTATTATTATTTTTTTGTTGCTAGCATCTGCATTGGACCCCCGCTTCAAAGGGCTACCCTTTCTAGAAAACGAAGAAAGAGAATTTGTCTTCACTAAACTTACTGTTGATGCCACAAACAGTGTATGTTTGCAACTTCCCTTATTTTCATGAACCAAATGCTGGCTTACTAACTCGACTGTATTAAGGATTATAAGATTGTAATATGATGGTCCCAAATAGTACTTGGCTTGTTTTAGTGAAATTGACTTGAATGGTGTTCGTATTTATATTTTATTTTGTTACAGATTCAAGTGGAACAGCAGGAGGATGCAGTTGAAGAGAAACCACCAGACACAGCTGAAGAAGGTATTTATTTTAATAACTTGTTAATAATAAGTAATCTGTTTAAATTTAAAGGGTATGCATAATGTAGTATAAAAGTTTGGGATGCATTTGTAATTCATAATGTGTTTAAGGACAAGAAATGAGATGCAAACAAACAACTTTTTCATCATGTTTCCATCAATCTCATTAATTTTCTTTTTCAGATGAGATGCGTCCTGCAAAAAAATTGAAAGCTATGGATTTGCTCTTCGGCAACATCTTTCAGCAGGTGCCAGAGACCTGTCCACTATCAAGGTCCGCTAGCGTGGTCAGCAGAGATGAGGTACTCAAATACAGATCCATGGTTCCTCTGCCACTGACTGAAAATGCACTGGACTGGTGGAAGTCCCATGAGACAGAGCTACCAATCCTTGCAAATCTGGCAAGAAGTTGTCTTTGCATTCCTGCTACCAGTGTGGCCTCAGAGAGAGTTTTCAGCACTGCAGGAGACATAGTGTCTTCTCGGAGAAGCAGTTTACGGCCAGATTGTGTTGATCAATTAATATTTTTGAAAAAAAATCTCAAGTAGATGCTGTATTTACACACTTTCTTTGCTGTATGTACACACTTTCTTTGCTGTATGTACACACTTTCTTTGCTGTATGTACACACTTTGCTGTATTTCCTAAATGTTCAGGAAATGTGTGCAATGTTTACAATAAAAGCACTCATGGTGCATTGAATATGTAGAAGTAGTATTGTTTTTCTGGGTTTACTTGCCTTAATGTATTTTGAGTCCTAAGAAGTTAAGCTATTGAACTGAAGTCCTGAATCAAGTTATTAAATCTATTGAATGGTCATGAATTTCCCAAAAAATTATTTTATTTGCTCAGATACCGATGTATACAAAAATTTACAGAATCGAATCATTAATAATCGAATCGAATCAAATTTCATTGTTAATCGAATCGAATTGAATCGTTCTGATTTGCAAAAATCGTTTTTGAATCGAATCAAAAACCTCTGAATCGTGAATCGAAACGATTCGCTGTCTACCCAAAGATTCACAGCCCTAATGGCTAACCATTGATTTTCTTGATTATACCATGGTTTTTGCGAGTCTTTAAAAGTTAACAGCAGTTATTGATGTTTGCAGCTCAATATTTGAATGAAAGAATAAAAATGACAGCTATTTTCATTTCATTTGCATTTTATTGCTTACCTTCCAGCCAGTCAAAATAAATATTTAGACAGACTATTATTTAAATTAATGTAATAATAAAAAAAATAAAATTAAAATAAAAAATAGTTTAAGGCTCAGCCTTCAGGAGTTCAACAGTGAATGTACAGGGGTTGGACAATGAAACTCAAACACCTGGTTTTATACCACAATTAGTATGGCGTTGGGCCTCCTTTTGCTGCCTATACAGCATTTTGATGAAAAATATTACTTTTATGTTTATCAAACCACTCTTTCACCAATCTTGTGGTGTGTATTGGTGCATTATCTTCCTGATACATCGCACCACCTTCTGGTTACAATGTTTGAACCATTGGATGAACAGTCAATCTTCACACTCAACCAGTGAAGATTAGCCACCAGGCTGCGCAAATATAGCCATGAAACCTTCAACACTATATTGGCCAGTGTTAGTTTCATTGCCCACACCATTCCTCAATAATTCATATGGTTAATGAACTAAATTGGTGAAAGCCTGTAATGATTGTAATCTAATATAAAAAAAAAAAAAACTAATTCAATGTAATTCAATTGTACTTATGAAAGTAAGACAAAATTAAAATACTCTTGAAATGAAAAAAATCTAAATCAAACTTGTTAATGTCTTTTGTTTCATCAGTCATATTAGTTCCTCACGATTTTTTGCACTAATGTAGGTTATGCAACAATGAACAATGTACATCAAGGTAAAACATAAAACTAAACATAAAATATTTGTTAAACATAGATACCAGGGAAAAAAGTAGATAAAAAAAAGATAAAAAAGATGAAAAGATAAAATTAAATTCTAATAAATGTATTTATGTCTTCAAATGTTAAGCTTCAAATGTGGCTCAACCAATCAGAAATAAAGAACCGGAATTGTCTGTTTTATACATTTTAGTTGAAACACTTTCCACACTGAGGGGATCTTTAGACTTCTCTCTATTGTGAATTTTTTTTATGTGCCTAACAAGGTTTCCTTGTAGACTAAATCTCTTTCCACACTGTTCGCATGAGTGAGGCTTCTCTACAATGTGAACATTCATGTGCTTGTCAATGCTTCCTTTTGTACCAAAACTCTTTCCACACTGACAGCATGTGTAAGGCTTCTCTCCAGTGTGAACTCTCATGTGCATTTCAAGGCTTGCTTTTTGATTGAATCGCTTTCCACATTGTTTGCATGTGTGAGGCTTCTCTCCAGTGTGAACATTCATGTGCATTTCAAGGCTTGCTTTTTGACTGAAACTCTTTCCACATTGTTTGCATGTGTAAGGTTTCTCTCCAGTGTGAACTCTCATGTGCATTTCAAGGCTTGCTTTTTGACTGAAACTCTTTCCACACTGTTTGCATGTGTAAGGTTTCTCTCCAGTGTGAACTCTCATGTGCATATTAAGGCTTGCTTTTTGACTGAAACTCTTTCCACACTGTTTGCATGTGTAAGGTTTCTCTCCAGTGTGAACATTCATGTGCCTATTAAGGCTTGCTTTTTGACTGAAACTCTTTCCACACTGTTGGCAGGTAAAAAGGCTCTCTGTTGTGTGAATATTCTGGTGGACGTCAAGGCTTCCACTTTGATTGACTCCCTCTATCCCTCTATTGTGAATCTTCATGTGCCTGTCAAGGTTTCCTCGTCGGTTAAAACTCTTTCCACACTGTTGGCAGGTTGGCAAGCTAAGTTTTAGCTTTCTTTTGAAACTTTTCCCACACTGTTTGCAGATGAAAGGCTTCTCTCCAGTGTGGACTTTAAGGTCTTCTTGTTGATGGAAACTTTTTCCACATTTAAAGCACGTGAAATAACTCCTGGTTTCTGTCTTTTGAGCTCTTTTTTGTTCACAAGTCTTTTCAGAATATTCTCCAGTTATGAAATCATGAAGATTCTCAAACTGATCTTTCTCTTCAGTTTCATTCAGTACTTCTCTCTCCTCTTTCAGCGCTGTAAGGCCTAAGGTGGAAAAACAAAGAGAAAAAAAAGTTAACCCCAGTTTAATGCCACAAAGCAATTAACATCAAAATATGTAGATATGTAATGCATGTATGTTAGATCCTATAACAGGGTGTCCAAACCTGATCCTGGCCAGAGTTTAAGCTGGCTGTTATACAAAAAAAAAAAAAGAAAAAAGAAAAAAAGATAATCTAGGAAATCTATATATAGACTGATCTATATATAGACTGACCCTTGTTTGTTGTATTCTATCTTGATGGCAAAGATGGCGCCGTTGTGGGTGGCTTGCCGTCTGTCTCTGCATTTGTCTGTTTTAATCTTTTTATGTTATGTTTAACGCAATGTGCTTCATCAGTTTTAACCTATGATCGACTGACTCTTTCAAATCTGGAAGAAATCTCAATTAAGCTACTGAATCAAGCGGTGATCCGTTCTCAGTATGCCCCTCCTCCCCTATTGATGTCGATACCTGGCTATCTACGCCACTGGCCGATGCAGAAGACGGGGGTGGCCTAGCGGTTAGGCTAAAGCTTGCCCAGCGACTCCATCGGGAGTCTCAATTTCAACTGGGGATCCACGTGGAAGGTTTGGACGGGAATCGCTTTATCCGTTGGCGCTCGCTGGAACCAGTGTACGGATGGATTACTCCTGTATTTCCCATCTCATCGGCACCTCTCCCTATACTCCGCTCACCTCGGCCTGGTCGTGGAGGAGTGTGTACGGACCACCTTCGCCCGTTACCTCGGGCAAATCAATCTCCGGTTTCTTCTGATCACCCGGTTCAGCTTAGGATGGCTTTGATCAACGTCAGATCAGTAGGAAATAAAACTTTTATCATCAATGATTATTTCTCTGCTAGTAAATTGGACTTTCTCTTTCTGACTGAAACTTGGCTCACTACTGGGGATTTAAGTTCCTTTTCTGAATTGCTTCCCTCAAACTGCTTGTTCTTTAATTCTCCACGTTTAACAGTGCAAGGTCGAGGTTTGGCCTCCATATATAAAGATGTTTTCTTGTCGTCCCGTTGTGTCAAAAAATTATAATAGTTTTGAATTGCAGCTGTTTGTAGTGAAGCTGTGTGAGCCTTTTTTGGTTGCACTGATCTATCGACCCCCAAAATATAATAAGGACATTTTAATGGACTTTGCAGACTTTTTGGGGGATGTTATACCGAAATATGAGCAACTCCTAATTTTAGGAGATTTCAATGTTCACGTTTGTTGTGCTGCTGATTCTCTAGCAAAGGAATTTCTTAATCTTTTAAAAGCTTTTGATTTAACTCGTCAGGTCAATGTACCTACTCATCAGCATGGTCATACACTAGATTTAGTGTTAACTTATGGGTTTTCTCTTTGTGATTTAGAGGTGTGTGAAAATGGTTTCTCTGATAATAAGACTGTTATGTTTACGTTTTTATCTATGTCTTATGTATTTAAGCCGATTTGTTCTGCTCGCCGGTCTCGGCTTATTACTCCAAGTACGAGGGAAGCTTTTTCCTCATCTTTTAGTGAGGTGTCTTTACAAATGGATGTTTTAAACTGTGATATAAGTGCTGAAGAGCTTCTTTTTCGGTTTAATTCCACCTGTGGACAATGTTTTAGATTAAGTGGCACCCCTAAAGACACTTCATCATAAATTGAGATCTTAGTTAGATGACTTAGGCAAATCTGTAGAAGATGTGAGCGAAAATGGAAAAAGGATAGACTCCAGGTTTCCTTGCAAATGTTTAGAGACTCGTTATTCCGCTATCAGAAAGCTGTAAAAACAGCAAAATCAAGGTATTTCACTGAAATTATAAATAAGAACTGCCATAAACCAAAAATACTTTTTAACATTATCAATGCTACTATTAGTCCTTCTCCTTGCTCTTATACTGAAGTGTCTTCACTATCATGTGATGATTTTCTCAAGTTTTTTGTAAACAATAGAAATGCTTTACGAATGGGGGTAAATACTGTTCTGTCTGACCCTACGATTCCCATTAGTTGTACTGCTGTTTTAAGTAATTTTACTCCCATTACTGAATCGTATCTTATAGAATTAGTGGAACATCTTAAGCCATCTGGCTCTTCAACAGATGTGGTTCCCCCGTATTTTCTTAAACAAGTATTGGATGTGGTGGGTCCACATCTTTTGTGTCTGATAAATCGTTGTTTAGAAACTGGAACTGTACCTGATTTGCTAAAACATGCAAAAGTTCGTCCACTGCTTAAAAAACAGGGCATGGATCCCACCATTTTATCAAATTATAGGCCCATCTCCAACTTGTCGTTCCTTACAAAGATTATGGAGAAAACTGTTTTTGAACAATTGCAAACCTTTTTAGCGGACAAGATGCTTTTTGAAGTTTTTCAGTCTGGATTCAGAAAATATCATTCTACAGAGACTGCTTTATTGAAGGTTTTTAATGATATTCTTTTAACATGTGATTCAGGCAACTACGCAGTTCTTGTGCTTTTAGATCTTACTGCCGCTTTTGACACTATTGACCATGCTGTCCTTCTTGATCGATTGGAATGTTATGTAGGTATTACAGGCAGTGCATTGGAGTGGTTTAAATCCTATCTTACTAATAGAACTTTCTCAGTGAAGAAAGGAGAGTCTTCTTCTAGAAGTGCTATGTTACCTTGTGGGGTTCCTCAAGGATCCATTTTGGCTCCTATTCTTTTTTCTTTATATGTGACCCTGGACCACAAAACCAGTCTTAAGTCGCTGGGGTATATTTGTAGCAATAGCCAAAAATACATTGTATGGGTTAAAATTATTGATTTTTCTTTTATGCCAAAAATCATTAGTAAATTAAGTAAAGATCATGTTCCAAGATGATTTTTTGTAAAATTCCTACTATAAATATTTCAAAATTTAATTTTTGATTAGAAATATGCATTGTTAAGAACTTAATTTGGAGAACTTTAAAGGTGATTTTCTCAGTATTTCGATTTTTTTGCACCCTCAGATTCCAGATTTTCACATATATGCTTCCTCTTGGTTCCATTTTTAGAAAATATGGGCTGTCTTTCCATTCATACGCTAATGATACGCAAGTCTATCTGCCAATAAACCGGCATTCAGATGGATTAAATACTATCCTTGCTTGTTTAACAGATGTAAAGGCTTGGTTGTCACTAAATTGTCTGAACTTTAATGAGGACAAAACTGAAATTATTGTTTTTAAACCCTCAGATTCTTTAAATGTTCCAAATCCAAACCTTGGTGGGTTATCCCCATGTTTTAAACAATATGTAAAAAATTTGGGTGTGGTGTTTGATGAACATCTGAGGTTTGATAGACAGATAAATTCTGTGGTCAAATCATCCTTTTTTCAGCTGCGTCTTCTAACTAAAGTAAAGTCCTTTCTTTCATTTAAAAACTTTGAGAAGGTAATTCATGCTTTCATTACTACAAGATTAGATTACTGTAACTCACTTTATGTTGGGATTAGTCAAACAGCTTTATCCCGATTACAACTGGTTCAGAATGCTGCAGCTAGACTTTTGACAGGGGTTCATAAACGGGATCATATTACTCCAGTTCTACTGTCCCTACACTGGCTCCCTGTGCGTTACAGAGTAGATTTTAAAATTTTACTCATAGTCTATAAATCACTTCATGGTATTGCTCCACCATATATTTCAGAATTACTCGCTGAGCACAGTGTAACCATATCCCTCCGGTCCTCTAACCAGAGACTTTTGTCCATTCCAAAGACAAAGCTGAAGTGCAGGGGCGATCGCGCTTTTGCCTCTATTGCCCCAAGACTCTGGAATGGTCTTCCGATTTTTATTAGAATGGCCTCTTCTGTGGCTATTTTTAAGTCTAAACTAAAAACCTATCTGTTCGATAAGGCATTTAATTCTGGTTGAAGCACTTTATATCTTTGTCCTATGTTTTTGTTAAATGTGTTTTATTTTTCTTGTGGTTTTATAACCTTTTTTATGTATTTATCATTATTGTGCCTCTGCTGTTTTTAGTTTTTATTGTAAAGCACATTGGTCAACTCTGGCTGTAAGAAATAGTGCTATATAAATAAAGTTGCCATTGCCATGGACCTCAATTATTGCCATTTTTGTCTTCTAGGTGATAAAATTCAACAAATTTAGAGAAAGACGAGGAAAAATTGAAAAGAGGACAAGATGAAAATTCATCAAACAAAAATTCTATCTGACTTTATTAAGAGATTTTAGCCAATAATAAAAGTGGAAGGTTACACTTCTTTCTCTCTCGGCTTACTCCCTTCTAATCAGGGGTCGCCACAGCGGAGTGATCCACACAGCCAATTTGGCAAGTTTTACACCGGATACCCTTCCTGACGCAGATGCAGTTAAAAACATGTAAAAAAAATTGTGGAACAATGGCATATATCATATCTTTACAACATTAAGCATATCCCCTATTGTTATGGGTATAAATAACACCGTCTCCTATCTGGCAACTGCCTATAATAGCAGACAAGGCACAATATTTTGCTAGCCGTTTAGCCCTCTTTTTGGGCATCCTAAGTTGTTGAAGCCCTTTTACAACCAGCCTGTGTACATGTCCCAAGCTGCCAAATATGAAAACAAACAGACGACATCGATAACCTATCTCTGAAATATTATTTAAGAGTGGTTGATATTTAATGACTTTGGTCATAAAAGCTTCCTCATACTAGAGTCAAAGGTACATGCAACCTCCAGACATTAAAGCGTTCAGGGTGGATAACAAGGCTGAACTAACGGCCTTCCAAGATTCTTTTACAAAAGATGTGAAAGAGGAGCTGAGCAGTTTCAAGCAAGACGTCAATCAAAAACTGAACGGGCTTGTCACAGACCTAAACGTCACGGCAGAGAGGATCAATGAAGCGGAGCAAAGAGTGGCAGAATTAGAGAAAAAAATGCAGCCGAGTCCAAAGAGATACTCGGCCAGAGCATCCAAATTCAAGAATACTTACAAGAGAGATTGCTAGATCTTGAAACACGCTCACGTAGAAATAATAATCCGGATTTTTGGAATCCCAAAAGGAAGCGAAGGTAATAACGGCCAGGGTTTGGTGGAATCGATTATCAAAACGGAGCTGTCTCTCAGCGATGTCACAGAGCACTCAAGCCCAAACCACCCGCCGATGCATACCCTAGATCGGTAGTTGTATTTTTCCTGGAGTATAGGACGAAGGACTTGGTCCTTCGTTCTGCATGGAGGAAGAAGGAAGTGCACTGGAATGGAAAAAGGATCTTCTTTGACCAAGACTATCCACCTGAGATCCAACAGAAAAGAAGGACATTTGCACCGATCAGGAAAATTCTGAAAGTGAAAGGTATTTATTTCCAAACACCACCGCCAGCGAAACTGAAAGTCTTTCTGGAAAATGGACCGGTTATATACAACACTCCAATGGAAGCTTCGAAAGATTTAAAAAAAAAAAAAAAGGGACTCCTGAGTAGCGAAGAGGCAGCCAGAATAGGGCCTTCTGGAAAAGTGAAACAGACAGGGTTCGTACGTTCATGAAAAACCTGGAAAAGTCATGGAATTTTAAAATGGCAATTTCCAGGCCTGGAAAAGTTTTGGAAAATTAAATTAACCCACAAAGTTTTGGAAAAGTCATGGAAATTTGTTTCACCATCTCTGTATATTAGAATATTGCTGATAATTTTGTTTAAATTTCAGTTAACGAGCGCACGATCGGTCACGGGGGGTAACGGTGACTCGCAGTTTTGTATAAAATGTAAGGCCATAAAAAGTTATAAATATTTAAAATAGTAAAAGAAAAGTCTTGATTATAATTTTAAGAGGTCTTACAGTTGGGGACGGAAAGACGACCGCGATAGGGTTGGATAAATCTTCAAAAAGGCAATGATGTCATTGAATAAATATGTGCACTGCATGTTTCAAAGTCAAAACGCTGCACGGATGTCTATAGATGAATGTATCTGAAGGGAACAGACTGTCTTCAGAAACGTGTTGCATGTTCCTTTCTTGTCTGACAAAACAGCGTTAATGCTGAGTTGTATACAGCAGTTACTAGGGAAAATAATATTTCAGCGCTCCTAAAGCGTCCCCTAGTGACAGAATAATTTTTTATTTCCAATAATTTTTTTTTCAGCTCTTTATGGTCAAATTATTGCAATTATCAATCCATGTTTTTATGCAGCAGACACATAGAGGTGTAAATGTGAAAAAAGTTAATATGCCTTTTAAAAATCTAAACAATTACGTAATATATATATAAAATAATCTTATATCTTTTTTTTTTATATAAACATTTTTGATTAAAATGTAAACTATCTGATTTTCTAAATTAAAAAAAAAAAGGTATTTTTTATTTGGGCTAGTTATTCGGGCTCCCAAAATCTGATGAGTACCTGCCCAAAGGGCTACCAGAGATTTTAACACTTTGCGAGCCCTGAGCCGTCAATCACTCCCTGTCACTGACACTGCGCTCCGCTTAACTTGGAACTGGATGTTTTTTTTCTTTCTCTCAACCAAACCCTGTACCGGCGTTGCACAAACTGCATGGCAATTAGGGGTGTGAAGTATGACTATTTTTTTTTATTGTGGACAATTAAAAGGTCTCCACAATCTGCTTTTGTAGAAATATAGTATATTTCGTGCTACAGCGCACATTCTGTCAGATACAATTCTGGCGCCTCCGTGTCAATATACTGTACAACGCACAAAGCACACGTACATCTGCAAGATGTCTGTTAAAGATCTCTTGATCTGGAAAGTATCTGCTGTGTACAAACGTCTGGCAGATGTCAGTAAGATGTCAGTTTTACACACATTCTGAATCACAAACATCTAATAGAGGTCTATTTGACATCTGATAGGAAACGTCCAATAGACATATTGAAGATGAGCAAACTACGTCTTGTAGATGTCTTGCAGATGTAAATGCAGACGTCAAATAGACATCTCTGAGATGTACGTGTGCTAATCAGAATCCGCCATGAAGAATGGCACATAACTAAAAAGAAATTGGGTGCTCCTAATTTTTTTGGGATGCTCCTAATTTTTTGAAGTTGGGAGCACCAGTGCTACCAAGTAAAAAAGTTAATTTCGAGCCCTGATACATTTCATGAAACATTAAGTCATGAATATTTACTTAAAGTCATGGAAAAGTCATGGAATTTTACTAGTAAAAATGTGTATGAACCCTGAACAGAGATCCTGGGAAGTAGTCGTTGCGATATCAAAGAAGAGTAAGGAAGCACATTGAGCTAAGAATCGGGAGAAACTGCGTGGATTTCAAAGAGACAACACAAGCTCCGACGGAATGAACGAATGAAACTGAAATATTCCATCATAAAGTTTAGAAACATTGGTAAGATGTCTTTGTGGATATATCCTTGACGATGGACATATAAACTGAACAAAAGAGAACGGATACGTCATTTGAGCTGCCATGGTGGGGAAAAAAAATAAATAAAAATGAACAATTGAAGATACCATGTTCGAAATTGAGTTACTTTACAACAGGTGTTAAGTTGATGTAAGATAAGGGCGATAAAGCCTTGTAAAAGGGACTATTATCTCCTGTGTGAATTCTCATGTGACTTTCAAGGTTTCTTTTAGTACTGAAACTCTTTCCATAAACGCCTCTTTCCAGTGTGAATTTTCTTGTGGACTTTAAATCCTTGTTCATTGAAACTCTTTCCACACTGTAAGCAAGTGAAAAAACTCCTAGTTCTTGTCTTTTGAGCTCTTTTTTGTCTAGAATTATTTTCTGACTGTAAGGAACAAAATGATTTTTCTCCAGTTATGAAATCATGAAGATTCTCAAACTGATCTTTCTCTTCAGTTTCATTCAGATCTTCTCTCTCCTCTTTCAGTGCTGTTGGGCACAAGGTTGGAAAACAAAGAAATAATAGTTAACCCCAGTTTAATGCCACAATGCCACAATAGGTAACACCAAAACATGTCAATATGTAAAGCATGTATGCTAGATCTCATATCATAGTATCCAAACCTGATCATGGTCGCCTGGTGTCCTATAGAGTTTAAGCTAAAAGGGGAATCCGCTTTTAGCGGGCGGCCGCAGTTGGAATCAGCTTCCAGAAGAGATCAGATATGCTAATACATTAGCCACATTTAAATACAGACTCAAAACTCATCTGTTCAGTTGTGCATTTATTGAATGAGCGGAACGCACGTGATGGAGATTTACTACTAATCAAAGTACCGGCTTCATTGACTAAATGCGCCGCACAATATCGTTCGATATATTGTCCAGCCCTATGTTATCGTTAATGCATCTCTTTCTGACAGAGACAGATCTAGATTCATTAGGAGCAGTGATCAATATCAAAGAAAACACAGAAGTGATCAGAAAGTGCTACATCCTTGATAACAGTGGATGAAATGTTTAGACCCTTACTGATGAGTAAATCAAGAGTGTGTCCACGATTGTGTGTAGGACCATGCACATGCTGAATCAGGTCAAAAGTGTTCAAAACCGTTATAATTTCTTTTGTGGTTTTGATTTCTGCAGTTTCTATGTGAACATTAAAATCCCCTGCAATAGCAAAACAGTCAAACTCTGAACAAATCATTGATAGCAGTTCTGTGAACTCATCAACAAAGACTGGACAGTATTTTGGTGGCCTGTAAACAATGATAAATAGAATGAGTGGAGCCCCTTTCAGCATAACCCCTAGATATTGAAAAGACATGTACTGACCAAATGACACTTGCTTGCATTGATAGACATCTTTAAAAAGACCAGCTACACTACCACCTCTTCTAACAGCTCTGCAGACACTCATGAAAGTAAAGTTAGGAGGGGCTGCTTCATTGAGGATTGTTGCGCTGCAGCTGTCTTCTAGCCATGTTTCATTTAGAAACATAAAATCCAGGTTGTTTGTGGTTATCAAATCATTGATCAGATGTGATTTATTTTTTACTGAGCGAATGTTTAAAAATGCTAGCTTGATGGTATTACTTTTTGTCTCTAGAGCAATCTTAGTTTGATGCAGGATAGGCCTCAGATTAGATGGGTCAACCGTACGGCTTGGGATGGCCTTAAACTTTCTTTCACATATTAAAACAGAAATAGGGAAAACTACAGGCACACTGGGTTCCCGCTTGTTCTGTAAACATTGCTGAGTGTTGCTGTTATCATAGCGGGGACCCGACACATATCACTGAGAGCTGTTATCAGTTGTTTTTGGTTCACTCACAGCAGATGCAGGAGGGTTTGGGCCCTGGCGTTGTGGCAGCAGCCAGAGAGCTCTCACAGGAGGAGGAGGGCGAGCTGGACCCACAGGTTTTGGTGGTTGTGGTGCCCGCCGTTTTTTAGTTGATAACTTCCAGAATATACCAGTTCCTCCATTTTCTGTGAGAAGCTTAGAAGTGGAGATGCTGGAGAAAGGGATAATGAGTCTGGTGAATGGAGCTCTGGCTCTGATGTTTCCAGTGGCTGAAAAATTTTGTTGTCCTGGCTTCCCTGGCTGTTTACCAGAAAGTCGTCCTTCGGTGCTGAGTCTTGGAGCTGTGACAGTACGTCACAGTCTGTCTGTGATGAGCTCAGTGGGCAGGAAAGTGTCCATAAGCAGTGCTTGTTGTGGCTGTGTGGCGTTGTCAGTGTCCTTGTGGGTTGTGTTGACCACATGATGACTCTGAAGCTGATAAGATGTCCTGTCGTCACGCATACACTGTCCAAGTGTGTGTGTGCCATTCATGTTGGGTAGACTGGCACATTCCACTGATGGATGCTGGAGTGAAAAATAGATATTGTCCTTTAGCACTCTCGCACCAAGTTTGTTTGGGTGGAGGCCGTCCAGTTTGAACAGTTGTCTATGGCCCCAGAAAAGGTTGAAGTTGTCAATAAAGTTGACTTGTTTTAGACTGCAGGTTCATTGTAGCCAGGTATTCAGTCCAAGCAACCGTGAAAACATGTTAGTTCCCCTTGCTGGGAGTGGTCCACTGATGAACGACTGAATTTCAAGTCTTCGAAGTGTTTCAATGAGTTCACCAAAATCCTTCTTTAGGAGTTCTGACTGCTCTTTCAGAATATCGTTCTTTCCCACATGGATGATGATTCGATTTGCAGTCTTGTGTTTCATTAGAATATTCCGAAGTTCCTTGTTCACATCAGAGATGGTTGCTTGAGGAATGCAGCATCTAGTTGTAGTTTTGCTACTTATATTTCTGATAATGGAGATGGAGCACTGTCTGCTCGAACTTGCACGCCTGTTTGTAGCGATGTTAGCAGCAGGTTGATACGATCCATGTTCAGTCACATTTGGGGATTCACTGTGCACTGTGTTGATATGCTGAAGTTAAAATCTTAGAAAAATATGAGAAAAGTTCATAAACAGGGAGAAAAGCGCGGAGCAGTAAGCAAAAGCGTCCGAACAGTAGCAAAGCCGGAAGCAGAGTCCCTAATCCGATCTCAAGAGACACACTAGCGACCGATGCTAGAGATTGCACTCTTTAGCCTCCTTGTTAGTGCATCCGCCTCCCATGCCGGAGACCCGCTCAGAGCGGGTGCAAGTAGGACCAGAGTGAGAGGGGGTTACACAACCATTTTTAGTTAGAACGTAATTTTTTTTTTAGGGGGGCCGCTTAGCTGAGTCAGTGCACGGGGCCCAGAATTCCCAGCGACACCCCTGGTCATGGATATTCATTGAACCACACCCACTCCCTCATTAGTTAGCCCGGTTACCTATTAGCTCATTACCTTAGCCCTTTGTAGAAATAGTCCTTGTGTTTCCCCTGTGCCTTGCCAGTTGTTAAATGTCTGAAATGGTTGCTCTCTGTCCTGGTCTGATTTTTTCTGTTTCGGATTATTAGTTGTTGTTTTTTTGGATTTTCAATAAACTCCTGCACTTAGATCCTCACTTCATCTTGCCTCGTCTTCGCTTTGTTACAGAACAACAGACCAAAAAATGGATCTAGCAGGAGTTTTGTGCAACCCTCTAAGGGCCCTTTGCGCCATATTTCAGAATGGCCGACCTGTCGAATGTTATGTGGAAGAGTTCCTTTTACACAGCCATCCTTTTATGCTAGCTTCACGTCTGCCAAGCCAGCGCCCGCTAGCGTCACGTCTGCCAAGCCAGCGCCCGCTAATGTCACACGTCACAGCTGCTGTTCCTGCAAAGTCTAGTCACGTCACAGCTGCTGTTCCTGAAAGGTCAAGTCACGTCACAGCTGCTGTTCCTGCAAAGTCAAGTCACGTCACGTCACAGCTGCTGTTCCTGCAAAATCAGGTAACGTCACAGCTGCTGTTCCTGCAAAGTCAAGTCACGTCACGTCACAGCTGCTGTTCCTGCAAAATCAGGTAACGTCACAGCTGCTGTTCCTGCTAAGTTGAGTCATGTAACGGTTTAGGTTCCTAAGTTAAGCAGCACTTCCTGAGTCAGGTCAAGACACAGCCTCACCTCTTGAGTCAGGTCAAGACACAGCCTCACCTCCTGAGTCAGGTCAAGACTCAGCCTCACTTCCTGAGTCAGGTAAAGACACAGCCTCACTTCCTGAGTCAGGTCAAGACACAGCCTCACTTCCTGAGTCAGGTCAAGACACAGCCTCACTTCCTGAGTCATGTCAAGACACAGCCTCGCTTCCTGTGTCAGGTCAAGACACAGCCTCACTTCCTGTGTCAGGTCAAGACAAAGCCTCACTTCCTGAGTCAGGTCTAGACACAGCCTCACTTCCCGAGTCAGGTCTAGACACAGCCTCACTTTCTGAGTCAGGTATAGACACAGCCTCACTTCCTGAGACAAGACACCGCTTCACTTCCTGAGTCAAGACACAACAGCACTTCCAGAGTCATATCAAGACACAGCAGAACCTCCTGAATAACGTGAAGTCGCTGCTGCTCCAGTAAAGTCAAGCCAAGTCACAGCTGCTCCTTCAAAGCCAAGTCAAACCACAGTTGCTCCTTCACCACACCTACTCCCTCATTAGTTACCCCTCGTACCAATTAGCTCATTACCTCAGCCCTTTGTATAACTAGTCCTTGTGTTTCCTCTGTGCCTTGTCAGTTGTTAAATGTCTAATGGTTGCTTTCTGTCCTGGTTTTCTCTGTTTCAGATTAATATTTTTTTTGGATTTTCAATAAACTCCTGCACTTAGATCCTCACTTCGTCTTGCCTCGTCTTCGCTTCATTACAGTATTAGTCAGCTTACATTTTATTTCCATTTACTGCTATTATAAAAATACACTTACATTAAGGATTATAATTGTACATGTGTCACAGTTAATGTCCAACAACAAATATTTTAGCAAAATGTCTACTTTTCCCAGAATTATTGAGCTACTACAATATTTTACTCAGTCTGTTTATCATGCAGCATCGCTGGTTTCCTTTTGTAAAACTCGTCCACTCCTTACAGTAAACTTGATATGTTTGCATGACTTTCTAACATTTACAGATGAAGAATATGCCCTCAGGAAAACACAACATCTCAAAAACAACACAAATAGATCCATAATCAACATTAAGGACTGCTTAAGAACAAGCGTGCACATCAAATTGCCTTCACTGACTGAACCAGGATCACATTAGTGAGATTGTGTGACCTTAAGGCTCAATCCCAATTCTACCCCTTACCCCTACACTTAGCCCTACCCCTCCGTTTGGCGCGTTCACGTGAAGGGGTAGGGGTGTCTCATTTCTCTTTTGGTTGGAGGGGTAGGGGTAAGGGGAAGGGCCAGATAGCCCTCCAAACGAAGATTTTTCAGGACCTCACTTCAAACGAAGGGCTAAGAGAAATTTCCAACATGGCTGCTCACTCGAGCAAGCGGACTCGTAAATATAAGTAATTTTTGCCTTTAATAAGGATTTTCATGACAATGTTTCATTATATGTATATTACCTTCAATCTTGTGTTTGTGTTTATGGTGTTGTTTTGTAAATAAACGTTTGCAAAAAAATCGCTAAAGTTTGCTAGCAGATAGCACTGATTGCACGATATTACAAAAGATATTTTTATGTCATATACACTTGACTGCATGTTAGAAACATGAAAGACCAGTGGCACGGCAATTTACAACGGTGGTGTAGTGGATGGTGTACGCAGGTAACGTATACGGTGTATACACACTTCCACTTTTTAATCCCCTCTGATGCGCATTATTCAGTGTCTTGCATTCGCCAAAATCATGGCAGTGATGCTTTGAAATGTATTTGATGATTGCGCCTAATGCACCTGTGCCCGCTCACCGCACCAGTAATTTAAATCAGTACATAATAATAAAAACGATACCTTACAAATAAAAAGAAGCTGATTTTTACGATCAGAAATTTCTTAAACCAGTGAACCCCTGTAAACATTTTAGTCCAAGGATCCAGAAAACGAATGCGTTTAAATAGAAAGTTCAAAACGATATTCACAAATGAAGCATATATACTTCTCTAGGCACCACTACGCTGATTAGCAATTTGCCACGCATGTGGTAATGCGTTGTTTGTTTTGCTTACGGCCACATGTGAATGAACGGTGCGTAGCGTACACCGTACATTTGTACTTTTTGCAACATGACAACATTTTGACATCTTGGAATGAGTGATAAACATCTGCGCATGTCCTCTGACGTAACATTAGGAACTAGCGACAACCTATGATGACGTATAACAGTGTTGTAGTGGTGTCCCATTTCTTAGGGGAAATATTTGAGCCCTTCCCCTTTACACTTTGTTTCAAGGGACAAGGGGAAGGGGCGAAGGGTAGGCGAAGGGGTAGAAAATAGAATTGGGATTGGGCCTAAATGGTCATTTATGGAACCACTTTAACCCAGACTGATTTGTTATTTTATCTCAAGTCAGGTTTTGGACTTTAATCCCAGCTTCTTAGTCTTTTTGAAACAGCCCCCAGAGCTTGACATGACATAACATAACATAAATTGAGTTAAGGTTGGGAGACACTGCCAACTGACAACCATAAAGGCAGTCACATGATTGGAGCCCCAGGGAGAAGCTTGCATACAGAAGAATAATACACCTGGTATGGTTGCCTCACGAAGTTCCATGGAGCAGAGGACTTAATTCTCATAGATGAGAGGGGGACCCAGATGTTTTCCTTGGGAGCGGTGTGCTAATTGGAGACCCTCCAGAGCAGGGGGTGAACATCTGCCCTGGAGAGCCTGTGGCCCCACAGAGTTTTGCTTCAACCCTAATCAAACACACCTGAAAAAAATAATCAACGTCTTAAGGGTTACTAGAAAGCTACAGGCAGGTAAAATTTAATTAGGGTTGGAGCTGAATTCTGCAGGACGCTGGCTCTCCAGGACCGGAGTTTGTCGTCCGTCCCCCCCCCCCTGCAAGTTTTTTATTATTATTATTATATTTTACATGTTTCTCTTAGTTAACACACCTGCTTCAGATCACCAGCTCGTTAGAAGAGAGCTATGTGCATGAACTGTGTTCCGATTGACATGATCCCTACACAGTGTTCATTGCTCTCTACTCCCTGACCACGGGAAATCTGGTAAAGTTTACTTCACTTCGGAACGTTTATTCATGGATTTGCGCTGTGCCGGTGCCTGCAGCGTCTTCACACAGACAAAACTGTAAAATGTGACATCATATACCTCTGTAAATAAATATAAAATTTAAATTCACGTTTCGCACTCTTTAATGCTCTTTGAATGGAACATATACACTCACTTCGAACTAGAATCATGGCGGGATATCTGATGTCCAATTAGCAGGGAACTTCATGGTCAAACAGAACAATTGCTGTACGTGAAAAGAGATACGTACAACATATGCAGAGCAGGAGGGCGCGAGGACTGACATTGCTCTAGAGTGAAGAGACAGGAGCAGCCTAACAGGGAAGGGGGGAAAGGCCAAATAAACTGATATGACTGTGCAAAGAGCTCATGGAGAAAAGTCCTTAGCTCTCAGATCAAGAGAACAATGCTCCATCCGAGACTGGTAGCTTTATCAGGCATTACATGCAGACTAAATAAAAATATCATTGAAAATTTGAAAGCTGCAGATTCGTTCACTAATGAAATGCTGCCGTTTCTAGGAGACTCACACAGTTCTGTTGTGGATTTCGTTGGATCTATTATTGCTTTGTTGTAAAATCTGACAATATTGACAGTGTTGTGTTTAAAATGTAAAAGGCTACATTTAAAATGTAAAATGTTCACTTAATATTACCTTTTTGTTTAACTTATAAAACAAACAATTGAAAAATTTGAATATTCAGAGAAAATTGCACTCTTGCTCATATTTTAAAGACGAACAACAGTAAGTCACAACATATGTTTCTGTATCGAAGAGTTTCTTAAATCAATCGCTCTGTACAGTCTGTAGACATATGTTCTTCATGCTATTAAGTGCTTCAAATCTACTTTAAAGACACAATGAACAGGAGCATGATTTGCTAAAGCAGCACAATCCGTGGGCATTCAAAAATTGAGGTAACTTAACGTTGTTTACTCAAATGTATGTTTTTATACTAAAAGTGGCATTTTGCCTGTCAGAAATACTTATTTTAATGTTACTTTAAGTTGGAGTAGAAATAAACAAATGCCAAAGCTCAGCATTTTGTTCACGTACCCCTCCATCAGTTTGAGAACCACTGGTTTATACCGTTCTCATGATAAAATACAGAACCTTCTTTACAGTACTTTATAAGAGTACTGCTCCTCTCTGATGCTCCTGAACAGTCATTTATTTTTTTTATTATTAATTTATTTACTTAATTATATTGCTATTATTTGAATTATTTTCTTAATTTGTTCTCTTTATCTATTTATTTATTTTATATATTTTGTTCCTTCTTTCCCTTTTTCCTATTTTCCCCCCTTATTCCCTCCTTTTTTATATTTTTATAAGTGTACAACTTATACATTACAATCTTACACCTCACATAATTACAACTAAATGTAACTTGTTCATGCTTATTTTTATTGTCAGACTTTTTGTCATTTTTTGTAGATAGCATGCAGTAGCCAAATATGATTATTCACATTTCATTATATATATATATATATATTGTTTAGGCTAATTCCATATTATTGTTACAACTGAACCAAATGCATGATGTCTACACACATTATTCATTAATATCTTTAATTTCAGCTTTGAGAATAAAAACCAACCTGTTTGTTCCTCAGTATCTTCATGTTTGACCCTGAAAGTTTCTTCAATCTTCATGTCTTCACTCTCCTCTTTCATAAACTCCATATTTATAATAGTGTGTCACATGGATCTCTGTTGATTCTCCAGGAGTTTTTCAGTAGTCAGTGCACTAGTAGGACAGTCAGAGAGTTAATAGACTTAATATATAAAATTTATAAAATATATTCAAATTACACAGAAGGTTCATATTTAGGTAGGCTACTTTTGATTTATATTTTGTATTCGATTATTTGTTCATATCTAATATATTACACTTTAATGAAATCATTCTCGGTTTGTGTTTGTTATTGTCGTTTGTAGTCCGCGTGCCACTGAATCGAATCACTGAATCATTTCATAAATGATTTGATTCAAATGATTCGGATTCTCAGTTTCTCTCATCACACGATTGATTCATGAAATAGAGAGCGAAATGAGACGCACATTCCCTGATACTAAAGGCTAACGCTTTAACTAACACTAAATAAAGCATTTCAACGTTATATTTAACAATTGTGCATTTATTTATTTTACATAGCTTGTAAATTATTTCACTAATGTAACAGTTAGCATTGATTCAAAAACTTTAAAACCACAAACCTTTCTTCAGGCGACTCACAACAGATGTGGAGCTCAGCGCATCTTTATGACGTCACATCACCAGAGCAAAATAAAAGTCCAATGCTGCACTGCTCTCTAGAATCACAAATACATCATAGAAATGTTGATTAAAGAATTGAATGTCGTACCCATATGATGATGCTTGTCTAAAGTTATTAACATCATACATCTAGGAATACTTATCTCTATTTGTTAATGTATTTTTTTAATTTATAACACTATACTGTTTTTATACCTTCCCAGATAGCAGACCAACACTGAATCAACATTGAATCAATGCTAATGCATCAATCATATTATCATTGAATCAATGTTGAAATGTAACATTGTTTTTTCATCAGTTTTGCACCCTGAAATGTTATTTCAATGATGAAAAATCGATCAAGATGGTCATTAAATCAACATTTCTTCAACTTAAATTAAATCACTTATTTAACATTGAATTAACATAGAAAATTTATCAAATCAATCATGCTTTTTACTTTTTTCCATCAGAGAACATGCATGACTGTAATTAACATGGTTTTAAAACAATAAGCCACTCAAAGTAAACATCCTTCAGTTTACATACAAATGTGTTTATTTTTGCCCTACACTATTTGAACAAGAAAATAACATTGAATTCAGGTAAAGCTAATTATTATTTTTTAAAAATCCAACAACAAAAAACTTTGTGGTAACTTCAAAAAATATAGACCCTGATTCGCAGACAGGGCTTAGCTTAAATCAGGACTAGACCTTAGTTAAATTAGGCTATTTAAACAGCTTTTATAAAATGCAAGGGAAAAAACACATTACTGGTATGCATCTGAGACAAAGCAATGGCAATGACATTTTAAGACAGTGCTCTCAAGTCTCACGCATTCAGTGTGAGATATACGCATTTCAACCAGTTCACACGCTCTGACGCCAAACCTTGTATTTCTCACGCTGAAAAGTAAGGGATAACTTGTCCCGCTATCACTTTAAAATCACTTGCCTGTGATCAAAGATAGTGAGAACTGATGTTGGGGATTATAGCTAAATTTGTGCAAAATTATTAGTTCTTCAACAGCTTTAACCAATTGTGGGCCTGAAATTAAGGAAAAGACAAGACAATTGGTAAATCTGCTAAAAAGACGGACAAATTCATCCAAATAAAATAAATTGTTTTATATATTTCAAAACACAAATGTATCAACATTGTTGGGAAGGTTATTTTGGAAATGGGCTGTAATAGGCTAAAGATTAAATTTCCCTATTTAAAATGTAATTTAAAAGTAATGTAACTATTTCAATTGCTTTAGAGGTAATGTAACATTACATTTGATTACTAAATTTCTAAGGAATGTTTTCAGCTGATAATACTTTTAAAAACTTTTTAAGCAGACAGGTTTACCTTACAGTAATTACTGTCAATTTTACAAAATCCTTCATCACTTGAATTAAGATTTTAATAATTTAATTTTAAAGCACAGCCACCACAAAATCTTTAGCACCTCTGTTTAACTCCTGAAACATTGGTGTCTCTATTTTAAAGCAGTCAATGCGATTTGGGAAATAAATCAATCAAAATATTTACATGTAACCCACTTTGTAATTGTAAACATTTTTAAAAGTAACTGTAATTTAACTATATTTGTTATTTCTCAGTAACTGTAACAGATTAGTTAAATGTCATTTTTAATTAAATTACATAATTCAGTTACACGTAACTAATTACTCTAGCTAAGTTCAAGCCCCTACCGCTGTCATCAAGGCATCAAAGTGTGCAATAAACACTTGAAATACAAAATGACATTAGTAAGCTGAAATATGTACCCTCTCTCTTTCACAAACACACACACAGATTGACATACATGCGATGAGCAAGTTTTGCAATCCTCCTGTATGTTTACAGTATGTGCATTGAGCACTGATGTTTAGTTTGCTCGTTTGGGGCCAAATTCTTTTTTTTACTTTTGATACGCATATTTTTGAAATATTTAAAACATTTTATTTTTATGAATTTGACTTATCAGATCTACCAGTTGTTATATGTTTTATTTTGTGCTGGTTAATTATGAACAATAGATAGTTGAACTTTTACCAAAAACTGGAGAGAATTGCGTGGGGCCGAGGGGCCGCTGCTGCAAATATTAGAGTGGCTCCTACCCTAACAGATAAAATCTCACTCCAAACTTTTTCCAAAACTTGAGAGCCCTGATAATTCATATCTATTTCTGTAGTGAATTCATCTTAGAGAATAAAAACCAACCTGTTTGTTCCTCAGTATCTTCATGTTTGACTCTAAATGTTTCTTCAATCTTCATGTCTTCATTCTCCTCTTTAATAAACGGCATCTTTATAACAGTGTGTGACATGGATCTCTGTTGATTCTCCAGGAGTTTTTCTGTGTGTTTGAACACTTTGTCCTGTTTAAGATGAGAATAATTAATAGAAAGAAAAATCAATGGAAACTAAATCTCTGGATGCGTCTCAATCAGCTCCTAGTTCAGTATTCAGTGCACTAGTAAGACAGTCAGAGAGTTAATAGACATCAGTAGCCTATAACAATTTACAAAATATATACGAATTACACAGAAGGTTCATATTTAGGCAGGCTATTTTGATTTATATTTAGTATTCGATTATTTGTAGATCATATCTAATATATTACACTTTCATGAAATCATTCTCGGTTGTGATTCACTCGTTTGTGTTTGTTGTTGTCGTTTGTAGTCCGCGTGCCGCTGAATCGAATCACTGAATCATTTCACAAATGATTTGATTCAAATGAATCGGATTCTCAATTTCTCTCATCACTTCTTATCATCACACGATTGATTCATGATATAGAGAGCGAAACGTACCTTCTCTGTTACTACAGGCTAACGTCTTCAGAAACTCTAAAGCATTACAACGTTATATTTCATAATGATGATTTATTTTACATAGCTTGTAAAAAACGCTTTAATAGATGTCCATTGGTTTAAAAACTTCAAAACCACAAACCTTTCTTCAGGTGAATCACAACAGATGAGGAGCTCGGTGCAGCTTTATGACGTCACATCACCAGAGCAAAATAAAAGTCCCATTGGTGCACTTCTCTCTAGAATCACAAATATGTCATAGAAATGTTGTATATAGAATAGAATTTCATACTCATATGATGATGCTTTTCTAAAGTGACTAGCATCGCAAATCTATTAATATTATTCTCAATTTGTGTGTACATTTATAACACTTTGTTTTATGTTTTTATACCTATTCATTAAATTCACATAAAACTAGTTAATGCTGCTGTGTAACTGTTACAAAGAGGCTGTGATGACAAATGGTCGATCACTCTTTTGACTATTGCAATCAATATCTTGTTATTTTGTTTGTTTGTGTAGTAATTTATTTATTCCTCTTTCGGAAAGTTACTGAAACACTGTCAGGGATTTTATTTTTCTTTTGCTATTGAGGCAAATGAGAACAAAAAAATAAATGTGTCGCAGTTTCTATTTACCACTACAAAGGTTTATTTATTGTGAATGACATATCATTTACATTTCCACAGATTATCTTTTTTTTAAATGTGCATACTCTGTGCTAAAATATGATATCAATATAAAAAGTTACATATTAAGATCTTAGTTTTCAGTTGCTGCAAATGTATTTACAAACAAAAGTCATTAATAACAGATCCACACTGAAAATGACAAATCTTCTGTAAACTCAGTGCTATGAATAGACTTAAAACCTGACTGAAATTTTCCACCACAGAATTAGGCTGATAGTTATTTAAAACAGATGTGTCTACGGAATAAATACTGCAAAAAAAAAAAAAAAATGTTTTGCAAAAAAAAGCATTAGAAACTCAGCAGAAAAGATACATGGCATTTAATTTTTAAATGAATATATTTAGCTTTAGAAGTGTGTGAATATGAATGTGAAATGATGGTAAGTGTCATCTTTTGTCTTTATTGGCTGTTGATGTTTCTGCCTCATTTCTTTAATTGGTGTCTTTGTTTCTGATCAATATCTGAGTTAAATATGAATGCAGAGGCTGAAGGTGAGACTTTCCCTGATCTCTGTGATAATGAGTCTATAGTTCTGCTGATTGGATTAGAGTCGCTGAAAATCTGGGCATTTCCTGTAACTGCTCACATCCTTTGCATATTTTATCTTCTAATGACGATCCTGAAATCTGTCTAAAACTACAGTGATTGAGTGCTTTAGTGAGTCTGGATGACTGCAGCGTCACACAGTACCAGCTCAATCAAGATCTGATGAAGATTCACTCAGTCTCCTGATCTTCTCTTCAGAGTTAACTACAGGTCTAACTGGATATTGCGGGTATTTTCTTTAACTTCACTGAAATCATAACACTAATATGACACAATTATACTTTTTAATGAATGCACTTCTAGAGATTGAGTTTCTATCTTGTATTTATTATCTGAACTGTTCACTGTTAAAAGTGAAGATGAGGAGTAACAGCTGAATATGTTGACATGGTTTTTACCAATTAAAGATGCTGAAAAGTCATAATCAAGTTTACTAAAGGAATGGCAGAGAGGATCCCTGCTGAAAAAAAACAGCTAAAACCAGCCTAGGCTGGTTGGCTGGTATTAGCTGGTTTAAGCTGGAAGTAGCTGGTTTTAGCTGGTGGTTTTCCAGCCTGACCAGCTAAGACCAGCCTGGCCAGGCTGGAAAAATGGCCAAAACCCCTCTAAAACCAGCCTGGCGACCAGCTATGACCAGCTAAAACCAGGCTGGTTGACCAGCTAAAACCAGCCAACCAGCCTAGGCTGGTTTTAGCTGGTTTTTTCACCAGGGATGAAAAAAGGAAATCAAGGATAGACACATGTTTCTGTTCAATCTAAAGTTACAAACAAATGTTTTTGTACTTGTCCATCCCATAGAGACTCAGTTAAAATGTAGACTGAGGTTGGGGCATTGTGGGTTAAATAATTTTTTGTATATTGTAGAAAAGCATATTTCTGGCTTATGTGAATATGGACATATTTTCTTGGAATAAGAAGTATAATTTAGAATGAAAAACACTTTTTGATAAGGAGGTGTTTTCTGTTGTTTCTTTGTTGGACTTACCAGGAATTCACTGTAACAAATTGATGGTGAGGGTCCAAATTCAAGGAAACAAATAAATGCAGTCATTCAATTTATTAAGAATTGGGGGTTATATTATTGGATATGGAAGAAGTTAGAGCATTCTCTTCGCACTCCATCACAGTAGGTGGCGCTATGCACCTCTGAAGTTGGTTCGCAACCCACCATAAAATTAAAAGAAGAAGACGACGGACTGCAGTCCAGCAGAAGAAAGGTTTGTTGTTTTTGATCATTTAAAGTCGTTTGTCGTTTAAAGCCGTCACAACTCATTTAGACAATTTAATATAAAATTGTGTAATTAATCATTATCGAATAAAACGTTAATATGTTTTACCCAGTGATAAAAACGAAGGTTATTTTGTGCATCTCTTTCACTTCCTCTATCGCGAATCAGTTTATCATAAACACTAGTTCTACCATTGGCAAAGTAAAGTAGTGATAGAGAAAGAGAGCTGCTTCTCAATTCAAGGGAGCATTTGAAGGCTGTCATTAAGTATGTATAATTTAAGAAACCTGTAAGAAAAACATGGCTCATGAGGTGTAAAATACAACTAAATTCATTCTCAAAATGATTCACTGTTATGAATCTCCTGATGAAACCTGCTGCTCAAAATGAGAACTAGCATGTGTAAGGACAACAAATGATTTTATCAAAGTGTAATCAAATATAACGTGCAAATATGTAAACATAAAACATACATAGAAATATTAATTCTATATTTGGTGTTTTCTATTCATTTGAGTGCTAGTTTGTTTTTATCTCTCTATATTTCTCTGACTGACTCCAGTGTGCTGACTACTGAAAAAGGGAGCGATTTAAAAACGCACCCAGAGGTTTAGTTTGTGTTTCTTTTTCTTTCTGCCAAAAACAGAAAAACTTCTGGAGAACTCGCTGAAATCGACTCGACGCTGTCAAGATGGCTTTTGTTGATGAGGACAGTGAAGATTTCTGGATACAAGAAACAGTTCGCATCAAACAAGAAGACACTGAGGAACAAACAGGTTGGTTTTCATTCTCAAGCTAAACTAAATCATTTGATCCTTATTAAAATGTCCAGCTCTACAGAAATGAATATGTTTATAGATGTTACGAGTGTCCAAATTAAAGTG
>NC_133361.1:90969575-91000117 GCF_049309525.1 Garra rufa
AGATGAGTTGTGGGAGGGATGTTGCGTCGACGTCATTAATTTACCTACTACCAATGAGAAGGCATGTGGGCGGGGCGACACGTGCAGCCCCACCCCAGATTCAGCCCCGCCTCGATCTGCAGGCTGCAGACAGGTGCACTTGCTCTGCCCAGAACGAACATTCCTCCAGGCACTGTACGAGGGTGGTCACGACCCAGAAGTTCTTCGTGAGCTCCGTATCGCCACAGACCTCGCGCTACGAGCGACGAAGGTGACCGCGCGGTCTCTGGGTCGTGCCATGTCCACCATGGTGGTCCAGGAACGCCATCTCTGGCTGTGTCTGGCTGATATGAGGGACTGTGATAAGACCAGGTTCCTCGACGCTCCGGTGTCCCAGACCGGCCTCTTCGGCGACGCTGTGGAGAGCTTTGCCCAGCAGTTTTCCGCAGCCAAGAAGCAGACTGAGGCCATCAGTCACATCCTGCCCCGGCGTACAGCTGCTGCCTCCACCCGTCCGCCGGCGGCACCCCAGTCTGCTCGTCGCCGAGGGCGGCCCCCGGCTTCCGCCTCCGCTCCACAGCAGCCACCGCAGCAGCCTTCACAACGGCGCCGTGGAGCCGGTCGCCGGGCAGCCGCCCAGCCCGTCCAGGCCCCCACTAAGACCAGTGGGAAGCGTAAGAACAAGAGACCCTGAGACGAGGGTTACAATACGTAACCGAGACGTTTCACACTGCATGACTTTACAATAGGAAGAATCGCCGACAACTTTGTCCCGGTCCGCAAACTACGTTTCACAACCAAACACACGCGAGAAGTGACATGGAAACAACGCGAGGTCAGGCGTGCAAGTTCTCACATGAGACTGGTATTATTATAAAAAAAAATGGTAGCCCGCAAGAAGCTTGTCATACAAATTGCATGTGCACTCATTTGCAGCGAAAAGAAAAGAAGCCGAAGCTATTCTTGTTGATACTGTGGTCTATACCTTCGTAACTCCTCCCCCAACTTCCCGCTGGCCTGGATGTTGCTCTCTCATTGGCTGTAGGTAATCGCTGATGTGATTTTCAGTCAGATCACCTTTCACACGGCATGATTTTGAATCGCCGACAGGTCCAGATATTTAGCATGCCAAATATTTCACGGGTGTCGGAGACACGTTGGCGATTCTCTCAGATCGCGTCTTTGATAGTTCACACTGTGTGATTGTCACTCGCGTGAACGAGCACCGAATTGCCTGTGATTTCGGGCATTTGTCGGCGATTTCTCAAAACCTGTCGGCGAGTCAAAATCGGGGCTAAAATCATGCAGTCTGAACTAGGCTTTACGTATGCGGTGCAGAAGCAGCACGGACTCGTTTTGCTTTCACACAGGACGCGTTTGCAGTCCATTCCTGATCAGCGGGTGTTTACCACAAACACACCATTTATTATTTTAATTTCAAAACCAAACGTGCTTTTTCAGCATTTGGATACTCTTTTATCGCAGTACACTAATACAATAATACTAGACATACTCACGTTTAAACTCAACGTATTATAAACAACGTACAGTAGGCTATTATTCAATGCACTTGACTTCTAGATTTGTATATTAAGTTGCTCAAGCAAGTTGCAACACATTTAAACACAGCATAGGTAGGCTATATCTTCCTTATCATATTGAAATTGGGCTATCACACATATTTTAAATTAAAACTTACCACAGACAGAAACAGTGCCTTTCTTTCGTATTAAATCTTTATTAAAAAACATATTTTAAAGAACTTTTCTACCTGGAGAGGTGCATCTATTACGTTGCCTTGTTTATTTAAAACTGCACTATTTTAAACCTAGCCAAAAAGCCAAGTGTTGATTGAAACACCGTAGACTGCATTTATATGCATTTATGGTTCATTTCCGTGTCAATCCATGTTCATTTTTACAGCGAACAATGTGCTGTCACTTTAATTCAGCGCATGCAGCACAATGCAGCGCAGCAAAAATAGACTCGGTTCCAAACGCACTGCTTCTGGAACGCACTACCGGACAGCAACCGCGTGCAGTGTGAACGCTCTAATCCGTTAACATGGGTGTGGAAAGAAATACTCAACGCGTACGCACTGCAGACGGAGTTTGTGTGAAACAGGCATAAAGCTGAAGCATGCTTTGGACATGAAAGCGCTGGTGCGTTGTGGAACTTAATTTTTACTCATAAAGGTAAGAGTATGCGGAACTGTAAAGAAATAATTCAAATAATTCAAATCGAAAACCAAAACTCTTTCATTAGCTATAGGCCTAATCCATAAAGATGCATTTAGACACTAAAGGCGCGTCCAGTGAGCAGATGGCAAGTCAGGATCGTCAACTTCATCTTTTTGTCAAATACTAGTTTATTAATAAATAATATGAATATCTCCTTACTTTTTCCCCGGGCACATTCATGGTAATTATTTTTGCTGGGGCTTTGGGGTCAGCTTCCAAAAAAAATCGATAACCACAACCGATGTGTATCCATCTAGTTGCTGTGTCAGGAGAGGGAGGGGGATTTGGTCTTGTTTCAGGGTTTGGACATTTACATTTACATAAAAATGTGCACAACAGTCAGGATATGTCTTGGATATTTTGATTTAGCCTTTTTCTCAAATTTGAGTTAAACTGGAGTGCACAGAGCTGAAAACATGTTGCCATGAATACTGGCATGCTTGATAAGTGGTAAAAGTTGGTTACTTATGTTTTATGGTAGCCCTATAACCTTGTTATTTGGAAATAAAATACATTCTGAAAATAAAGGAAGAAATTAAGTGTGTACAAACTTTTATCATCTCAGAAACAATTTTTAAAAACACATATCGATATTGGTAAATATCGGTCATCGGCCATAACAGAAAAATCAATATCGGATATCAATATCGGCCAAAGTTTTCATATCGGTGCATCCCTACAAAACCATATTTTACCTATGTTCTGGAGTTGTGTTCTCTTCAAGAAAGACCATTGAAGTCTTGTGTAGGCTGGTCGGTCCTCAGCTGCTCTATGAAGGTAAGGAAGAGAAAGCGTTAGTGTTCAGTCTCATGGAGATTGTTCTTACTATTTGCCGTGCTTTCTCTGCTTATAAGGATGCTGCTTGATGAGCTGCATCTGAGGCAGATCAGACAGTGACGAGGACGTGCAGGTGTGGCTCATCCCTTTCCAGGGCGACGTTGATGAATCCTTGGGACACTCGTCACTATATGTTGTGTCACCTCGTATGTTTGTATTGTAATATGTTTTTTTTTTTTCTAGAAAATACCAGTTTTATTACTGGCAGAAGTGTACACAACTAAAGGATTGAACGTCTTTGGCGGGACATCTGGTGTGCTGTCACCTCAAGTTATTATGCTGCGTTGCAGTGCCTTAAAGAAAGTGGCACTCTGGACATTCAAAATGAAATGCATGTTATATGCCTACACTATGTGATGCTGCCTCGGATCAACATGCACCTGGATCTGTTCTGGAGAACAAGGGATCAACACCCTCTCTCCTCTGAGGGAAACCGTTCTCCACGTCAGCTGTGGGTAGGAGGCCAGCTTCTAATTACAGAGACCCCAAATGATCCCGTTAGTAGCCTGACACTTTTTTTTTAGCATAACATCAAAACAATGACTTTATTCACTACAGGGGAATTTTTATAATGTGTGTCTGTTTTTTAGACTGATTTCACCTACTGGGGAGTAGATTGCGATGGTCCTGTACCACAGCCAGATGATGTTCAGAGTGTTGAAATCCTGGAATCGCCCAGGACTCATTGCTGGATATGCTTAATGAGAGTATTGATCCATTGATCCAAGAGGCTCTGAGACTGTGTGGGGCAATTCAGCCTACCTCATGTTGGCTTTTCAAAGTGTTACAACCTTTGAGGATATTGTTACTGCTCTGTGTAAACGTTAATTCAAAACAAGCCATATCTTGTGTATAAATATTATGTCATGTGGATACATTTCTAAAAAATATGTAAATATGCAGAGTTGAGCATCTCCTGTGCTTGTTCTCTCTCTCTCCCTCTCCTTTGAGCCTATGTGTACAATCATAAGTGATCTTTTTTATCAACTTGAATAAGTTGTGGAACCGCTAGCTGTGAATCGTGCAAAGACTAATTGTTTATTTTGGTTTATTTGTGCTAACACAGTTTTTTTATTAGAAAGCTTTTGGAAGAGAGTGCCATTGTCTTTGTGTTTGAATTTAGCTTTTTATATTATACAGCTATGTATGCCTGGCCCTCTCCTGAAGTTTTGCTTCCTTTCTTTTGTAGATGTTATCTTTTAATTAGTTGTACACCCATAGTTATATTAAAAAAGACACAAATTGCATGCTGTTTGCAAGATCTGTAGTATTTCATTTACATTAGGTATAAACAGCAGTATTATTTTTTATTTTGCAGGGAAGTTTGGTTTTTTGGTCGGTTTTTTTTTTTTGGGGGGGGGGGGTAATAAAAATATGTGGGCAATACATTATAAATACGCTTTGTATGCATTTATTATATATTGTTCATATATTTTAATATATATTTTAATTAATTATTAAGTGTAGTATAATGAATAAAAATGTGTGGGCAATACATTATAAATATGCTTTGTATACATTTATTGGGGTGGATTCCTGGACCAAGATTAAATTAAAACAGGAGTAAGCCTAAGACCCTGTTTACACGAAGAGAAGACGCAGATATTTCCCTGCGGTTTGGCCTCTCATTTACACGAAAACCCCGTTTTTGTCACAGAAAACGATTATTTCTAAAAACTGAAGTGGATAAATTTGAAAACACCGTTTTCACGTTGCAGTGTGGACTGTGAAAACGGAGGCTTTTGTAAAAACGATGACGCATATTTAGTCATGTGATGCATATTGTACCAATAGATTGTGCCTGTGCTATTCACTGTCACACTGCTGCTAAAGAGATTTACCTTGTACACTCTTCAAATTACAGTCCTAAAATGATGACAGAAAATTTACTTTTGCTGTCCTGCAAAACATGACGACAACTGCTTTTCAGATAAAATATGGAAACTTATTACGTCTGTATAATTTTGGAGGCTTTACGCATGCGCAGTAAGGCGAATTTGATGTTTTCCTATTTTTCAGTGTGGATGAGAAACTTTTGGAAAACGCTTGGAAACGCAAGTGTGGACGGAGAGCGTTTTAAAACGAAAACTCCGTTTTAAAATGTATCCGGATTAATGTAAACATAGCCTTAATCTAGAATAGTTAATCATGTTTTAAAAAATGGCTTTCTGAAACACAGATTAAGTACAGATTACTTACACCTGGACTATGGAGTCCTCAACTAAAATAAACTCGATTAATTTAATACCACCTGTGCAAATCAGAATTTTCTGGATTGAGGTTGCCTATAAAACATGGAATGAACTAAGAAAAGGTTAAAATTGTATGCAACTGAGAAACAAATGTCAATGGAAGTTGAAAAGAGAGTACTATCAAAGAACTTTTCTGAACATGAGAATAGTCTTTTAAAGCAAATAGTTTCGAGACATCCTGTTATCGAAGATAAACTGCACACATCAGCTGTTGAATCAAAGAAAAGGAATGCCTGGACATCTATTTGTAATGAATCTAATGCAAACGAACACACATCTACAAGAACAATACAACAACTTCAGGTAAGAATCATTAGTTTTATTATGGCTTTTTAAAGTCACTGTTGTATTTATTATAGTTATTTAATACAGGTGTTGAGGAAAAATATCAAAATAAACCTCAAAAATCTGTTGCTAAAGCTTGAAGAGAGAGGTTTAAGACTGGCGGAGGACCTGCAAATAAAGACTGTGATGTGTTGGATGGGTTACTGACAGGAATACTGGAGAATCAGCAACCTTTGGAGAACATACCAGATGATGACCATCTGGACATTTCAGATGATGGATCACATGCACCTATATTAAGCATTTGAATATGATTTTGGCTTTTTTTCTCTCCTCTCAAACTTCTATTTGCTTCTGTCATATGATGTAAAACATTTTACCATTTAATCTGTATTTATTTGACCATGTATGAACTGTTCATGTTTCAAGGAGAAGGGCAAAACAGAACTGAAGAATTGGAAAGCAGCTTACCCTCCACATCCTCAGAAGCAAGGGTGGCAATGTCTGTCAGAACTGGTAACCATAAGAAAAGAATCACTGTTCATGAAAAGTTGCCTAATGATTTTCATGAACATAAATTGAAGTATCTTAAGGAAGAGCATGAAATGAAGATGAAGATACTACAAGTAGAACTGGAGATAAAGATGAAGGAGAGAGAGATGCAACAGGCTCAAATGCCACATCAGTACATGAATCTGTGAAATAAATATTGTTTTATTAAGAAAAGATGGATGCTGTGGTGGTTTTAGTAACATACCAGACCAAAAAGTTGTACACTTTTAACAAATATTTGGTTTAATTATTACATTTATCAGATCTGAACAGAGGGTTGAAAGTTAAATAATGTAAACAGATCTATTTAAAGTGGCACAATGCAAAAGCATCCCTGTATGCAAGTCCTACTCTGTGGTTTGCTGTAAATAGTGGCACATCTGGATGGTCATCCTCTTCTATTGGGGGATCTGGGCATCCCTGCTTTTTAGGTAGTTGTGAAGAACAGCTGTTGCAATGATGACAGTGCAGCATATACTTGGTTTGAATCTGAGTGTTTTCCTAAGGCACTCAAAACGACTCTTCCAAACATGCGCTCAACTAAACCCCTTGTGCGCATATAAGCCTGGTTGTAGCGCAGTTCTTCAGCTGTTGTTGGGTGCAAGTACGGCGTAAACAAGAAATACTTCTGAGCATACCCCACTGTCACTAAGTAAAATTCCATTATGATCTCTTCTTTCAAATTGAGTATACAGAGATGAGTTGAGGAAAATTTGGGAATCATGAGTTGCACCTTTCCACCGTGCAACAATGTTTGAAAACTCTAACTGGGGAGTGCATACACCTTGGACATTTATGGAAAACAAGTTCTTTCGTTTCCTGTATTCCTCAGCATCTGGAGTAGAGGGACGCTTAATGCCCACATAGCAAACGGACTTGGCCCAAATGTGGCCTCATAATGGCACTGCTGGTGTGTTGCCGGCACTGGCATGCATAATGTCAGCCGAATGTGGCCCATGCGTGGCAATGATGGCACTGCATGCATGACGGCAAACTACATTTGGGCCGATTGTGGATAGGAGGTGTGTGGCCCAGATCAGTGTAGCGATTATAGAACATATGTGTACTGGACAATTTTAAGTGTTTAGGCCTGCTATATTCAAGGCAAGATTCTTATTCTCTCTCTCTCTCTCTCTCTCTCTCTCTGTGTGTAATGATTTTAAGAATGGACAATAATAATAATAATAATAATAATAATAATTTATTTATATATGAGTCAGTGAAAAAAAGCTATGTCTATATTACAAAAATGAAAAATTTATATATACCTGACAGCAACATAGTGCTGGTCCAGATCCGGCCCACATTTAACCTCAACAAATATGCATTTTAATTACAAGGCAAGAGAGTTTTAAATAGTTTACCAAATATTATTTCTTTATTTTAATTTGTTTTTATGAATTTATCATAAAAAAAAAATAAAATTCAATTAAAATTGTCCACGTTTTTCATACCTTTTAGTTTAAGCACCACAAAATCATGTTACAAATGTGATCAGAATAGTTTTTTTTTTTTTAATTATCTGAAAATATGTAGTTTCAACCGTTTTGGCGCGATCTCCACGGTAACAGTAGCTTTTCTGGTTGGTGGAAGAGGTTCACGTGATACAGCGTCGTTTGAAATTTGTCTTTTCCAGTTGAAGAGTGAAGACATCTGTCAGTCAACCACCAATATTCACCAATATTCAGGTAAGTGAAGTTATCTTGTATGACCCAACATTAGATGTAATACATTGGTACTGCAGATATGCGACCACATTATCATTTGAAGCAGATCATGTCTGCGATGTGTTCATTACACTGTTCGTGTTTTTTAACCCTACCGCTAGCCTGAAAACAACGTCTAAAAGGGGTCGCAGAGTGAGAGAAGTCTTTAAACTATAGAATAATAACCAGTTTTTGACTCTTTTTTTTTTTTTTTTAAATAACTGAATTCTAACTCGGATGCCACTTTGTTCTTTATGGAAGTTAACTTTTTCGTATACGGTAGCTCTGAGGCGGAGTGGGGAACTAAAACCCACCGGGAAAATTCCGACCGCTACCCCCCTACCACAATTACCCCACGTCACTAACTCTAAGCACAGGCCGGCGTTCGCATCGCGCCCGCTCAATGTGATCCCGGGAAAAGTGCCGGCCGTCCCGATTGCCACTCCGCCCCTGCGGTAGCTGATTCACTGAACTTGAGAACAGCAGTACAAGCTCACGCGACCCGTGTGCGATACACCAACCTGCGGGACCTCGCATGGTGCTTCCTAACCGGTGTGCGGAACAATCTAATGCTATTAAAATGATAGGAAGAATCACAGAAAAATCAGCGACAGTGATTGAATTGTAAAGCAGAAAGTGATTGAGATAAAAAATAATTATGTTGCACTATTAAAATAACTACGTGAAGTAATCACGTGAATTTTATTGTTGTCTAAAACAATAGTTCTTAACCTGGGTAATGTTCAGAGGTCACATCTAGGAATGCAATGAACAATTGGCCACTTACGTCAAAATTGAACCAGGAGAGCAACCATACAATTTGCTGGTATTCTATGAAATGAAAGGGAATGTAATAATTATGGATAAAATAATTAAATATAAAATATTTAGATGTGGATACAAATTGACAGATAAAAAACATTGAAATTACAGTTTTAAAGTACAAATAGCTGGAAAAGCTGGGAACCTCTGGCCTAAAAGCACTCACATTTCATGGTTAATGACTAACAAAATTATTAATAAATCAGTTTTAGAGCTACAGTATTATCCTACTATATATTGATAAATCTTGAATATTTGAATAGGAATATTCAATGTTCTCTTTTTTTCTCTTTTTTTCTTACAGGACTGTGTTTGGACTACAAAAAACAGACTAAAAGACACACTGTTGGTATGGAGGGTAACTGGAGTTATAATGAAAGGAGCAATGTGAGAAGACGGGCTTTAAAAAAAGTTGATGATCTTATACAGTCTATAGATATTGAGTGTAGCAGACAAGAGTCTGAAACTCTTGAAAGTTATGCGGAAGGCTTCAGTGAAGAAACATCTATATGGTTTGAGGAGGAGTTGCAGGGCAGTAGAGATGGCGGGAACGAGCAGATTCCAAAGGATAGGTTTGTGTCTGATGAGGAGGAAATGGATCATAGCGATGCATGCAGTGACACTATTGATGACTTAAGGGATTCTCTTGCTGACTGGGCCTGTCGCGCTAACCCGGTGGAGGTGTGGCTGTCTTCCGTGTACCTGTCATTTCTTTCTCCTGCATGCCGCCTCCTCTGCGTGACTGTGCGCGCGCTCTGGTGCGTCCCGACCAGGTGAATTGAATTGGGGAAATTAGAAGTTCGCGCCCAGTTCAGTGTTTAAAAACATGCATTTAGTCATTTGACTGGAGCGCGACGGACAAAGACGGCAGAGGCACAAACTCATTCACTGTGAGGAACTGGGACTTTTTAATTATGACGGGCTATCGGTAAGCTCACGTGAACTCTTTATTCATAGACTCTCATTTAGATCCTTTGTTTGGTATTTAATGTGGTAAATGTGTTAATGTTACAGGTGAAGTTTGAAAGTAATTATTACTGCATGATTTAAAGAGATGCTGATAACTGATAAGACTAAAATGCTTAGATTGGTATGGTATTGCTTGTAACATGCAGAGTAATAAATCAAGCTGTGTTGCCTGTAAAAAATGCATTTGACCTTTCCTGTGTTGGAAGAATACCTGTTTATTTAAAATGTTTGTGCTTTGTTTGTTTAAAGGTTTTTCACCTGTTGCATTTGATCCTACCATTGCTACATGAAGTGATCAAAATAAATATCATTCTGAGTGAAATCCCAAGTCTGGTCCTTTTCAAGTGTGGACACCTCACAGTTAGAAGACACTTGACAGTGAAAAACCGTCTTGACCAGTGAAAACTCCACAAAAAGCCTGCCATAAGAGGGGGGAAAATTCCACCTGGGGGCCTGGAGGAAAGCCAACTATCTGCCGTCCACCCGTCCGTCCATCTGTCCATCCAACAGTCAGAAAAGCAACATGGCCGAGTCTAAGTCACTTGAAGAGTTGAAAACGGAACGAACAACAGTGAAGAGACTTTTTTCCCGACTTACCAACCATATACTGAGGACCCACATGGAGATGTCTGTGGAGGAGCTACAGAGTAATTTCAAAAAACTTACAGTAGAGGGTTCCAAAGTGATGGATGTAAATGAGGAGATTGAGGCTGTTTACATTGCGCAGTGCGAGGAGACAAATGCAGAGGGCGCACCTGAATTAAGCGACCAGCAGAAAGCCGACCTCGAGAAGACGGAGAAAGAGTGTGAGCAGAAGTTAAAGGAGGGAAAGCACCTAATCCAAGAGACACTATGGGCCTCATTTGGTGAGAGGGAACTGACTCTTGCTCTAGAAACTGCAGAGGCAGAGTGCGAGAATGTCTCTTCCATTCAGCCTGACACACCCCTGGAGGCATATGATTTTATGCTCCACCATTTAGAGAAGCTGGTGCATAAAGCCAAAGAAGCGCACCAGACCTGGAATCGTTGGGCTCCACTAGCCGAGAAGCAAGATTTAAATTGTCGGCTAACAAAGCTAGAAACCCTCTTCCCTAAGCTGGTATCAGGAAAGGCCACCCTGATTAGAGCAGCAAGAATTAAAGAGGACACTAAAAGAGTACCTGTCACAGCCCACAGTGCAGCCCCTGTTGCTGCAATAAAGCTCAAAGCCACAGCTTTACCAAAGTTTACCGGCAGCCAACGTGAGTACTACAGATGGAGAAAAGAATGGGAGGCTCTGCAGAAGCAAGGCGAACCAACCGGGTCTATGGAGGTGAAGAAATTCCAACTGCTTGACAGCCTCGATGAAAGAGTGGCCAAAGATCTACGCCTGTCTACTTACTTCTCAGCAGACGAGATCTTCAGAGTTCTGGAGAACCGGTATGGGAACCAAGCAACTATCGCCATAGAGGTTGTCGAAGAGCTATATGCTATCCCACCTGTTCGTGGTAATCAGCCGAGAAGAATCGTAGAGCTTATTCAAGCAGTTGGAAAAGCTCTCCATGATTTAAATGAACAATGCAGATGCCATAAAAAACCCACTTGTAATAAAATCTATCGAAAGCAAGTTACCAGAGTCTCTAAAGAAAGACTGGCTTACCCACGCTGCTGACCAGAACAATGCTGTGAACCACCAGAACCGTTTCGACAAGCTACTTGCATATCTCCAATCTCAAGAGTCCATTTATGAGCAGTTAGAGCAGTTGAGAGACATCGACCTAAACAAGGAGAAAACCAGGTTTCAAACAGTATGCTCGAACAAAGACAACCAACTTCAGTGGTGGATCAGCAGGCTGCATTATCTGTGGAGATCCAAAGCATAAGAGAAAACTCTATATCTGCAGAAGGTTTAGAACCACCACAAAGCTTCAGGAGAAGAAGGATGCAGTGCAACGGCTCGGAGCTTGTAAGAGGTGCCTCGAAATCCATGACGAACCCTGCAGAAAAACTACTTACCTGTGCGGGAATCCAGAGTGCAGAGAACAGCATCACTATCTTCTCTGTCCCCTGCCCAGACATTTGTCCCAAAGACCCAAGTTAGGTTCAGTAAGAGCTGAGGAGAGAAGATGCACCGAGGCTCAGGAAGAGTTTCTCTCTAAACTTCCACCTGAGCTCGCGCAGCAGGGTCGCGATGCCTTCTGCAACATTGCATCCCGAGCTTATAACTCCACTGCAGCAACAGATTTTGAAGCTGTGTCTTGACCTGTCACGTGAACCTCAGCTGCCATGTGACTTGACTTAGCAGGGACAACATCAGCTGTGTCTTGACTTGACTCAGAAAGTGAGGCTGTGTCTTGACTTGACTCAGAAAGTGAGGCTGTGTCTTGACTTGACTCAGAAAGTGAGGCTGCGTCTTGACTTGACTCAGGAAGTGAGGCTGTGTCTTGACTTGACTCAGGAAGTGAAGCTGTGTCTTGACCTGTCACGTGAACCTCAGCTGCCATGTGACTTGACTTAACAGGGACAACATCAGCTGTGTCTTGACTTGACTCAGAAAGTGAGGCTGTGTCTTGACTTGACTCAGAAAGTGAGGCTGCGTCTTGACTTGAGTCAGAAAGTGAGGCTGCGTCTTGACTTGACTCAGGAAGTGAGGCTGTGTCTTGACTTGACTCAGGAAGTGAAGCTGTGTCTTGACCTGTCACGTGAACCTCAGCTGCCATGTGACTTGACTTAGCAGGGACAACATCAGCTGTGACTTGATTTGACTGTGCAGGAACAGCAGCTGTGAGGGCGGCCATGATGCGTGCAGACTCTGGCGTTGCAGCCATCTTGCGGGCAGACTGGCGTTGCAGCCTGTTGTGCTGAGTGCTGGGCAGCGGTTTGTGGTACTGGACTGAGGGAGACTATGGAGCTTTGGGAAATGATCGGGAATTTAGGGTGTTCGGTACATGGCAGGCAGTCTGAGCTGTTGGAGCGGTATATGGTGGTTCTTGGCTTCGGGTGAGCTGGTGCGATGTGCCGTGCTTCTGAGGGGGCTGGACGATGCATCTGACTAGCATTCTCTATTTATTCTATCTCAAAATTAGAGCAGTTTAAACAGAGAGATCACAATGGATAGTATCTTTGTCCAGCCCCAAAAGAAAACACGATGCCGATAGAGGCGTCGGGCCAGCTCACCTGATGGTACAGCTCAATGAAATCCACCACATACTGTTCCAATTCCTGACCACCCTGCCGTAAACTCCACAGTCTTTTCTTCAGCCGTCATGTTTTGGTGTCGTCTTCTGTTAGTTTTGTGGGTTGACACGGAGCCAGAGTTAAAACTAGAAGAGTTGGACGTAAATCCACAAACGTGTTTATTTATAAAGAATAGGGAATGCAGGTAAACTCCAATAACATAACTTCAAGATGACTGGGTGACTGATGACAAGGACAGGTGTACACAATAATCAGGAAGAAACCAACTACAGCAGAACAACAGGAGGAGACAAAGGGAGAAACCAAATCAGAACAATGACAAAGACCAGAAACACAAGGAGACATGTAACAAACAGTAGGTGGGTTTCTAATTTATTTTGAATATAATTTTTCAAGAGATTACCTTTGTATTAATGCCTAGCTTATTAACCCATTAATATCTCTTTAAATATTCAAATAAATACATAAACATTACAAAATACATAAATAATCAAAATACTACATGTAGATGATGCTTATTTTGTTATTATTATTATTTTATTTTATTTTTTAATTGGGAGGGGAGACTGACAGACCATCCTCCACAAACACTTAAAGGAGAGGAACCTAATCAACAGGTAATCCGAGCATAATCATGTTAAAATACTATAAACTAATTTAAATATATATTTTTTTAATAAATTATTTATAATACCTAGGTAGGCTATCTTTACTTTTATACTTTACATAACTAAGAAATAAAATGAATACAAAAACATGAAAGTACATTTCAGTCAAGACAGTTACACTGACTATACACTAAATCTTTGTTTCTGATGTAATTATTTTCGATGATGGAAAAAATACCACGTTCTTATTCACGCACCGGACAGGAAGCCCGAGCATTTCCATTCTACTTCAAATCTGCTCATCATCACACAAGGCTGACAGAATCACAGAATCAGAAGAATAGTTGAGAGAATTAAAAGGTAAGCATGGTGAACTGTAATGGAAATTGTTTAATCTTGAATATCTATTAATGTATAATACATGTAACATATTACATTTAAGTCACATCTCTCTAAAAGCAGGACACACAAGAAATTGGATAATGTTTAAGAGTGAAGAATTTCTTTAAGTGACTTTATGGTCTCAGGGGGATGGCATAACAAGACTGAGCAAGCTTTGAGAATAGCCAGTCATTGAATGTTTAGCAGTGATGCTATGGGGATGACTAAGGAATTTTGTTATCTTGAAATGTATACCTTTGACTATAAAAACCGAGCTGAGAGACTGCCTCTCATCTCTTTGCTCACACACTCAAGCTGTGTGTAAACCAGATCATTCTCTGCAGAGAAATAAAGACTAGACAAAGACAAAAACTGGTTTGGTCTTTCATTTCAGTTTTCACGACTTAATTTCTCTTGTTTGGCTCACAAAAATCCACGACAACCGTTTCATAAAATGTATTTTAGTTTTGAAAGTTTTAGCGTTTTATTCTCAGGTCACTTTATTTTAAGATTACCACAAAGCGTGTTAGCACTTTCTGTTAGCTGGCAAAGACAACAAGCTTCAGCGCCACATTATCTCCGTGTTAAAAAAAAAATCAAAGACAGTATTTAATGTGTAGTTATCTTGTGGAAAATTTATTTATGTTTGTATGTTTTCTCACAGTTGGATAGATAACGAGCCCCACGCATTTTTTTGGAAGGCTCATCACCATCCTCTGCATCTGTCTAAACAGTCACTCATGTCAGAAGCTTAATCTACAGGTAAGGTTAATGCAAACACACCCATTTTGAAGTAATGTTTACTTTATAAACATCTTTAAGAACAGTTTGGTTGGATTTCACTGGCATTAACATGTGATGCTTAAAGGTGCTAGCTGATGACCGTAAAAATTTTATCGTCAGTAACATGTATTTATGTTATTAGGAATGCGCAAGTTTTTTCGAAAATGAGGTAAAGTAGTTGGTTTTTAAATGATATCCCTGATGAAAAAACAGCCTGGTTTTAGCTGGTCATAACTGGTCAGCAGGCTGGTTTTAGAGGGGTTTTTGCCACCAGCTAAAACCAGCTACTTCCATCTTAAATCAGCTAAGACGAGCCAACCAGCCTAGGTTGGTTTTAGCAGGGGTTTTTTTGGGCACTCACAGTTGTTGCTTGAATCTGCACGCTCAAGCTGTGGTGACAGTTGAATCACTGCATACGAGTATAGACATTTACATTTATTCATTTAGCAGACACTTTTATCCAAAGCGACTTACAATTGGGAATACAACAAGTGATTCATCCTTAGGAGGCAGATCAACATAGGAAGTGCTCAAAAATACCATATATCAGGCGTTGTTAGAAGAGTGCAGGTTAGAAAAGGAAGATCAAGAAAGAGATAAGAGCAATTTATTTTTTAAATTATTGAGTCAAATAGTGTTGAAAAAGATGGGTTTTCAGCAGTCGCTTGACTTTTAAGGAGTCTGCATTCCAGATAGGGGTGGGAAGATCATTCCACCAGGCAGGAACGTTAAACGAGAATGTTCTAGAAAGTGATTTCATGCCTCTGTGGTGGTACAATGAGGCGTCTTTCACTAGAGGATCTCATACTTATGGAGGGAGTGTAGATTCGAAGTAGTGAATGGATATATGCCAGCATCAGTGTCTTGAATTTGATGCGAGCTGTAACCAGTAGCCAGTGCAGTGATATGAAGAGAGATGTGACATTGGCCTTTTTGGGCTCATTGAAGACCAGTCGTGCTGCTGCATTCTGAATCAATTGTAGAGGTCTGATTGTACATGCTGAAAGACCGGCTAGAAGAGCATTGGAGTAGTCCAGCCTGGAAATGACCAGTGCCTGGGCAAGGAGTTGTGTAGCATGCTCTGATAGGAAGGGCTTGATCTTTCTGATGTTGTGCAATGCAAACCTGTAAGATCAAGCAGTTTTAGAAATGTGATCTTTAAAAGTAAATTGGTCATCAAAAATTACACCCAGGTTTCCGGCTGAGGTCGATGGAGTAATTGTTGATGAACCTAACTGGATGGAGAAGTCATATTGTAAAGAGGGAGTGGCAGGAACGATAAAAAGTTCCGTTTTTGCTAGATTGAGCTGGAGATGGTGTTCCTTTATCCATGCAGAGATATCCGCCAGGCAGCCTGAGATCCGCACAGCTACAGATTGATCATGTGGGTCGAATGAAAGATAGAGCTGTGTGTCATCAGCATAGCAATGGTAGGAGAAGCAATGTGCCTGTATGATGGGGCCCAGAGATATAGTGTATATGGAGAAGAGGAGGGGTCCAAGAACTGATCCCTGAGGAACCCCAGTGACCTCCCCTCCCCAGGCCACTCTAAAATACCTACCAGAGAGGTAGGATTTGAACCAGCGAAGTGAAGTCCCTGTGATGCCCAGTGATGAGAGGGTGGACGGGAGGATCTGATGATTCACTGTGTCAAAAGCTGCAGATAGGTCCAGTAAAATGAGTTCTGATGATTTGGAATCATCTTTTGCCATCCGCAAGGCTTCAGTGACAGACAGTAGCACAGTCTCAGTTGAATGGCCATTCCTGAACCCTGACTGGTTAGCATCCAATAGGTTTTTTTAGAGTTTTGTGAGAGAAATAAAGATAACTGGTTGAAAACGGCTCTTTCCAGTATTTTTGCTATGAATGGAAAGAAGGAGAGAGACAGGTCTGAAGATGTCAATGAGTGAAGTGTTAAGTGTAGGTTTTTTGAGCAGTGGGGTTACCCGGGCCTGCTTAAATGTAGTGGGGAAAGTGCCTGTGAGAAGAGATGTGTTGATGATGTGTTGATGATGTGTGTGAGCGCCGGTAGCATAGTAGGAGAGATTGCTTGGAGAAGGTGTGAGGGAGTAGGATCTAAAGGACATGTCGTCGGATGGCTGGAGAAGAGAAGTTTGGCTACTTCTGCATCAGAGTAAGGCCCGTGCTGGCCTGGAGGAAAGAGGTCACACATCATCTAGACAAGAGGGTAGAGTGGAACATAAGGTCTTGGTTGCTGCATTAGTATCGAGGGATGAGAAGTGGGTTGGAGAAGGAAGGGAGGAGGATACTAAGAAAGAAAGGTGGGAGGGTGAGTGAGAGCATAGGTTTCGTCTAAAAGTAACAGGTAGATGTGTTGGGGTTGCACAAGTAGAAAGATGTAGGTTAAGGGTAATGAAAAATAGAGATTTTATTTTACAAATTATTTTATGGTGTGCTTCAGACTTATCCCTTAATAAAACAAACATACACTGATAAATACAGTGAACTAGAGTATTTTTATTATATGACATACATTTGACAGTAATATTTTTATATAGTTAGTATTACTAATCTGGTTTTCTGACGTACATCAGCCCTGTTTATAACAGAGAATTTTGGCCAGAATTTGAAAGATTCACACTAGATTTCGCAGCAACCTTATTCATTGTGTGGCATTTTCAAATGCTCCTCACTGGATCTCGCAGCAGTAACGGTACTGCAAAATCAACATTGGCTCCCGAATAAAGCTGTTCTGCGTTTGTGAAAAGTTCGTGTTAGTTTCACTTTCGTTTCGCGTGCCTTTTTATGTTTCTTATCTGAAACAGAAATGGCAGAGCTTATGAGCTGAACAATGCGGTGGCCACGCCAGTGTTAATTGTCATAATCTTTTAGTTTTAGATCAGTTTGAACAATCAGGATAAGCGCAAGTAATTGCAATTTTGAAAAGCCACTATACCCACAATCTCTGTGCACTGTGTAAACAATGAGTGTCATATACATGCGGCAGATCGCTTCCGGTGTTTGCATATACTACGCCAGAGCGCGTACACATGTAACGTGCTGGATGATGAGCTTGCACTTAGGACAGGTGGATATTGCTGTGTATCAAAGGTAATAAAAATCATATAAATACTGTTCAGTTTCTCACAAAAACTGATCATTTCGTGTCTCAAGACATCAATGTATCGTCACAAGCAGCAGGCTGTAATTTGGATTTGTCTGTGCATGTTTTGTTTTTTTTGCTTTCAAAGATTTGGTGCCCATTCACTGCCATTATATGACTAACAAACTGCAACGGTTTGGGTTAAAAATCTTTGTTTGTGTTCTACTGAAGAAACAAAGTCACCTACATCTTGGATGCCCTGAGGGTAAGCAGATTTTCATTTTTTAAGTGAACTGAATTGATGAATGATTGATGCATTTAAACAGCGCTTTCATTGTGTATTGCCGTACACCCAGAGCGCTTTACAATCATATGGGGGATCTCTTCTCAACCATCACCAGTGTGCAGCATCCACTTGGATGATGCGTCGGCAGCCACAGTACAACGGCGCCGGTGCGCTCACCACACACCAGCTACAGGTGGAGAGGAGAGAGTTATGGAGCCAATTCAATGAATCAATGAATTCAATGAACTATCCCTTTAATTCTTTTGCACTTAACATGTCTTATATTCTCCATCTTTTTTTCCTGACCTGCTGACTTAATGAGCATTTTGGTGTCCAATGATCATGTCTTATCTTTGCAAATACTAGTATCGCATTAGTATTGCATCCTTTGCATGAGCATTTAATTATTTTCTGTCTAATTACACCTGAATTTTAGGCCTTTTTCACTTATAGCCTTTCTAGACAATTATGTATCACTTATAAATTATTAAATACAAAATGAATAATGGTTGTTAAGATTGATGTGGTTTGGAATTGGTAACAATATGATCTGAATTTTGCAGTTACTTAACTTGCGTATAAGTGACCCCAAAATATTCAGACCTGCTAGAATTACAGTACCTTCAACATCAATATTACAGTACCTTCAATATTTCTCAAGTAGCCCAGCACCCTGCTTTCCTCTCTGTGCCGGCTGCTCCCAACTGTGGATAGCACAGGCTGAAATAAATTGATCAAATCTGCAGCATTTAGCTGCTGTGTGTTTTCCAAAATCAGTTCTTTGAACTGTGCTGGATGTGCTTGGATGGCCTCAGACAGTTTGAGTGTGTTCAGCCCTTCCACCAATCTGTAGAATAAAACATCCTATTAAATTTTTTAAATGTAAGGAGATATCAATACTCTTTTCTCTCATTATACAAATCACTTACTCTTGAAATGCAGTCTGTACACATCCTTCAACGTACTGTTGTATGGAGTTGGTTACAAGACTGTCCCTCTCATCCATGTAATGTAACGCATTGTCCCCAGAACTGTAAGCGTCTCAGAAGCCTGAATAATTGCCTCTCTTGCTTGACCAATTGTCTCTGCATTTGTTATCTAAATAAACAAAGTTTTTTTTTTACTTAGATACAACCTTTTTATGACAATAATCGAACACCCCTGTTTACCATAAATGTTAATTACTATGCATTTCATTTTAGTTTTTCATGTGATGATATGTTGCAATGTAGAATCAGCTGATCTAAAACAGATTTTTAAATGTTTAATCCCTCAATTAGTTGGCAACACTGACAATGTCCTTACATTTTGCAGTCTTGTTGGGCTGCGTTCTCCGATAATGTTGTCTCTTAGTGCGCTACGAAGACTCAAAAGGTACACCTTAACTACAGGTATACCTTTCCTACATGTGTTCATCTAACTATACCTTAAGATGTTGCTTTAGGTAAACCTTTTTAAATGCAACCTTAGCAGGTGCTGTCCAGGGTGGAGGTGCTGAATAGGTTGATATTGATGCCTTGATGATCGATTGTGCGCTCTTTCCTTCACAGCGGTATAGGCAAAGTATTGAGAAAACAATGTTGTAGTGGAACACGCATTCCAGGGCCCCAGTTTATGGCAAGGGCCCCTTCCTGACCACAATAGTGGACAAAGGTTTGCTACATTTTGATTGGATCTTGGTGGACTAACATAAGCCAACTGTCCAACGCCATCAGATAAGGATGCCAGGACAACTGCCAGACACCTCATAGAGGACAAGAGACCTTTGGTACAAAACCCAGGAAGGACAGAACTTCCTATTGGTCAAGACGCAGTTTCTGCCCTTCACCCACCTTGAGACTGTTTCCTGAGGTTTGGTCCTGTGACAGCCATAAAAATTCCTTAGGATCTCCAGACGCATCAGCAATGGGTGAAACAAAGAGATATCACAAATATCCGTCCAAATCCATTCATAACTACGTTTTCAAACCTTGAACTGATGCTAACAATAACACACACATATTATACTTATTTAGAGAAATAAGTATTCTTAAATGTGAATGAACATCTTACAAAAACTCAGGTGTCAATGGACAAATGAATGCCTGCATGACAGTTCAATCTTTTCCACTCATGTTTGGACTTAATGTGTTCATTACATGACCAAATGTTTTCTGATTGTGTTTTGGAATGTGAGAAATTCACCAGTAAAACATTATTGACACTTTTCTAACTTTGTGTTTGGACTATGCAAATGACTTCCACAAGAGGTAAGAAGGGTGGGCTACCCCATGTCCCCCCCGCTCTGATGGAACCAGCCAATCACAGCATGGAAGTGGAGAAGCAACAAACCGCAATCTCCTCGTCATCGGAAAGGTATAAAGGTACCTCTCCAAAAGACATTCCTTGTACTGAGTCTGACCTGCAAGGGTGAGACAATAACAGCTACACCTCCATTATGAGTCTCTGGCACGTCCAGGGGACAGTAACAGATCAAACTTCTTTCTGAGTCTGAGTCCTGTAGGGGAAGAGACACTAACAGAGCAACAAAGTTCTGAGTCTGAGGCCCGGCAGGGTGAGACACTAACAGAGCACTAACAAAGTACTGAGTCTGAGTCCCATAGGGGAAAGACTAGACAGCTACACAAAGTTCTGAGTCTTCGGCAGAGGAACACATTTTCACCCATCCGTTGAGACGCTAACAGATACCTCCATTCTGAGTCTGAGGCCCGCAAGGGTGAGACAATAGCAGATACTACAAATTTCTGAGCCTGCTGTCCAGACGGACATAAACAGACGCTCCACGCTTCGAGTCTCCAGCTTTGAGGCAGCAGCAGATACAACCACGTTCTGCCTGTGAGGAAAGAGATATTTTCCACGTTCAGAGTCTTCGTCCAGAGAGACAACAACAGATGCAGCATGTCCTGAGTCTCCATCAGAGGGAGACAAAGCAGGTGACCAAGTTCTGAGTCTCTAGCCCAGAGAGGCAGAAGACAAACAGACATTCCCAACAAGGTTAAGCACCAGCGAGCAGACCTTCACTTCAGGTAACTTCGCTTGCGTGTTCCAAGCTAAGGGCCTTCAGCACCTACACCAGGGCCACATCTGCGTGTTCCAGATCTTAGGACCCTTTGGTGCTCCATGAGATCAGCATCCTACAGCGCTTCACATTCAAGGCTGTCGAAATGGATAACTGCTCCTTTTCCCACTGACTGCTCCCAGCACAACCAGTGGAAGAATTCACCGCGACCGGACTGCTCAATCAACCACAGAGAACGTAAATATCACTTCCAAACCTCTTCCAGAGACCTTGGCATTGTTGTGTACTATCAGTATATGATTTTTCTCATTTACATTTGATATTGTATAGCTGATTGCAGTTGATAACAAATAATAGCTCATTTATTTGTTTGATACATAATAAGGTACTTCTCCTTATTTGTTTCAGAGTAGCAACAGTTTATCTTTCCATAGGATAACATAGCTCTGACATAGCAACACCCAACTGAATCATTTGCATCTTATGCACTTTATTAATTTTACATTTATGGTATTCTTTTAGTAGTTGTTGATTACTCTTGTCTATCTTTTGTTAATAAAATATATTTAATTACACTTGTGTCTTCCTTGTGTTGACAATACAGTGAGAGGTTCTACAAGTTAGATATCCCACCAATCTTTCTAATGTGATGTACTCATAACCACACATTAAGTGACATGTGATCCAAAAATCATAACGTCATCGGTGATATGAGTACCCATCACTACACTATTTCACCTTCCTAGTGGGCGAAAGCAGAACTCACTACATAATTGGCATCCCTGGCTGGGCCAAGTTAAAATGAGATGAGTCTCCTGTAAAATTCACTTCAATGTTCTTTATAAAGAAGCATTTTAAAAATACTACAAACTGCATTTATGGGGCTCATTGAAATACGTACATGCACATTATCGGCGTAAATCGCTCATTTGTGTAATTGGATGATTTCCTCAATCCTCAATCCTCAAGCGCAAACATGAGAGACATACCGACATTTACTATGTCGGAGAAAAAGACTGCAAAAAGAGATCGCCCAGCTACACCGCTTCCGAAATGTCTATACTGCTGGACAAGTTGGTGTATTATTTGCTAGTTTCCACAACGGGGAAATCTGGGAAAGCATAGCCATGAAATTGGCAGCGTCTGGTTCCTGCCCATCGAGACAGTGGGAAGTGATCCCTAAAAAAAGGCACGACTTTGCCAGCATTTCCAAAGCGACAGGCGCAGCAGTCCGGAGAGACCGGGAAAGAACTGGTGGGGGACCCAACACACCCTCTTCCCCTGCCAGTAGTGACAGCGCTTCTTCAGCACCGGCGTCACCACACCTGTCCGCACCTTCACTACCCTTGACTGAGGTAGCCCAGCACCAACAATCCAGCTCCAGAAGGCGTCCTTTAACCCCCTGGGGTCGAAAAACGTGTATTCCTTTTGGGCAGTTTCCCAAAAGGAACTTCAATTACTCGGTCATTTCTGATTGTACAGATAAAAGCAGTACATCAATCGAATCTGTAAAGGGTCTACTTTTATTTGTATATACTCACAAAACCAAAAAAATATTGTGATTTTACAAAATAAAGAAAACAAAAAGGGTGTGCTGTCTGCCGCGTTGATCTCCGTGATCTTCATTCAGAAACGCGTCATTAAAATAGACTATAGCTCAGCCAATACACAACACAGAGACATGAGCAATATATTTAGAGAAAGCTTGATATCTATACTTTCAAATGTATCCGTATGAAACCAACACGATGTCCAGTCTTTCCTGTCTGCTTCATTAGTTTTAATTAGATCACGCCCAAGAGCTATTCTATCTTTTCATATTCAAATCGTCCATGTGAGGGCGCCGCGCCAAAAGTAGAAGCCCACATCACAGTAAACAAAGGAGAAAGCAGTTTCTTTTCTTTCAAGTTAGTCCTTTCTGGAAGAAGACGGGCTGTCAGGAATAAAACTTACTTCAGAAGATGAACATTAAATGAGACATGGCGTGAACCAGCAGAGGAGATATTTACACAAGTAAGTTTTTTTCTTTTATATTTGTAAGTTGTTACTGTGACAGAATGTGCACACATTTTACCAGTTAAGACTTTTTGCCAACTGTATTTCCTGACTACTGCAAGTGAAACATTATAAAGTATGTTTCATTTCACTGCATCTAAATGTCTCATGATGACAGGATGTTTCAACTTTGGTCGAAAAACGCGCTGGCGCGTTTTGAGGCACGTTTTTGTAATAACGCCGAAAAGAATGTAAAATTCTCTGTCAGTTATGATCGTAAAAAATACAACCAATATATCATTCGAAACTGTAGAGGGTATATTTTTATTTGTATACACTGTGCTTTTATGAAAATAAGAAAACAGACAGGGCACGCACTCTGCCTTCACTGTCTCTGTTATATCTTTTCACAGACACATAAATAAAACAACCTAAATCTCAGTGATTACGTGCCTCACAGACATAACCCAGATAGCAAATAGTAATTGAAACAATGTTAAATCAACATCCCGCTGTCAACGGTAAAACTATTGAATCAACGTCGAACTCTGATGTTGATTCTTCATCATGTTGCACCCTCTATTATCATTGAAACAACGTTTAAATCATACCTAGAGACCAACAGAATTTCAATGGTATTTCGATTACAATGGATATTGAAACAATGTTGAAATCCCAGCATATCAACAAAACTTCAATGGTGTTTTAGTATACCACAGGTTTAATCTGAAGGTCTGTAATTTTAATATAATATTAAAAACATTATTAATAGACTATAATCCTGCTTTATCGACAGCCAGGATGGGCTAGCAAAATATAGAAAATAGAAACTATACCTTTAGGCTATAACCTAGACTAGCACAAATGACACACGACGCATTCTTTAAAAATTAAACATTTTTTATTGTTTTATTTATTTATTTTTTCTTTTAAAGTGCTGACTCCTGCTGCGTCTGTCTTCCAGCTCCTCCAGCTCGGTCTGGGGCGTAGCGCAGCCACTTCTGTACGGCTTGAGTGAAGTCGTAGTTGTTCGCCGTTGTATGACGCTGAGTCAAGGCGTCTAGAATACAAGTAAAAGTATGCTACTGTGATTTAGTCAATGATTTGTCTTTATTTCTGATAACATAAGTCTCTTATACTTTATACTTCTACTTTTATAATGGCTAATATTGTTCATTAAAACTGACATTTAATAAAAAAGGCAGAGTTGTACTTGTCATGTTTCATTTTATTATAGGCTACATAGAGCAAAGATGTATTATACACAGTCAGTGCACATAAAGCTTTAATCATTTTTAATGAGTACGAAAAGAGAGTTGTGGTTTATATTTTGAAGTAAACAAAAAGGCAGTGGTGTTTGATATCACTTCCTTTAATTGTAATTGTTTTGTAACACGTTGCATGAACCACGTTTTTGTCGCTATTGATATGTTTAACGTTGAATAAAACGGAAAAGAGACAATGCTGTCTGATATAATATTTAGTTTCACTGTAATGCTGTACCTTCCCTGAACTAGGTTTTTGCAGCTATTAATATGTTTAAATGAAAACGATAAGAGGCAGAGGTGGTTGATATCATATTTCGTCTTATTGTAAATACATACAGTGAAGATAACCAGAGTAGAAAAGGCGAGCTGACTGACGTTATAAAGTGCACTGCTGTTCCATTTGCAGAATTACAGGACTTGCATCCTCACGAGTTCGTACTCCCAAGTCAAACTTCCAAGTCCGAACTACAAAGGACGTAAGTCCGAACTTTGCGTACTTGGTATTGAGAAACGGCCTGAATCACATTACAGGTTTAACAGCGAAATTAGCGAGAAATTTAACAGTCACGTGCGTGCTCGATGCTGGTCCGATATTTTTCCACTCTGGTCTGAAGAGTCACTGAGGTAATTTGTGGCAGCAGGGACACCACAACAAACTTCACATCTGGAAACATTAACTGGTAAGTCAAAGGCAACGTCTTGGTGAATGTAGCCGTTTTTAAAGTGTCAAATAGCCTATCTTAGGATGAAATTATTTGACAAACACGTAGCCTAGGCTACAGTTTTTTGACATGCAGTAGGCTAAGGCTCACATTTGTGTGAAGTGCTTCTCCCTTCTCACCAGAGGGAGAAAAATCTTTTAATTTCTTCTGAAGGCCTAATGTGTCTAGTGTTACACAATTTAGAGAAATAGCCTAGCTGAGGTAGACATCCGCCTGCCAGATGTGATTCGGCCTCAGGTTAGCCCTTTCTTCAGACGAACTCTTTTACAGACTATAGACGAACTACTAGCGAATTGGCCGAATAGGAGCAAGCTTTACTTATTCCTTATTTAGTTTCAAGGTTCAATGCACATCGGTGTTCAGTCAAACTAGGCTACTTGTCAAATATAGACAAAATGGGAAAAATAATAAGCTAAATTAATAAAAAAAAATTATGTTACATAGTCCAATTGGTAGTAAATTGAATAGGATGGGACAGAAGCGTGAAGCTTGAGTTAATTTACTCAATTGAGGGCATACTGTTTTACTGAAAGCACTGCATTCATACTGCATTCATACTTAAGCTTCTGTTTGCCCACATCCTTATTCTTCTTGCCTGCCCAGTTTAGGCCTGAGGCCAGCTCATTGGTCATGCTGTATGCCAGCATGCGCCGGACCCTGATCTCCAGGGTGGTCCCCCCAATAACTGTGAAGCGGGCCACCTATCAAAATATAAAAAAGTTACTATTTTCAGTTTAAAAAGTAAACAATTTAAAAAAATCTCTTTTTCAAAGATGATTTAATGTTAATAGGTTTGTCAATTGTCAAGTCTGAATTTAACTGAGATTGATAAAGATGTGCTAAAATATCAGACATTGTTGACTGGGACATTTTAAAGTGACATTTGTTTCTATTCTCGTCTGGGATGAGCTTAAACACAGATAGTTTAACAGATTTGTTAAACAGTTTAACAAAATTGGGCAGATCAATGAAGGTCAATCAGAAGAATGATTTTACCACTATTTAATCATTAAATAATTACCATTGCTTTTCTAGCCTCCTGGGACTGGAGTATCACCTCTGCGTTCTCCAGCTCCTCCATGCTGTGCAGAGGCAGTTGCTGTGGCTCTTCAGTCAAGCCCACCACCCCAGAACTTTGACCACACCTACAGGACTTGCGGAACTCTCGGAAGTCCTGCCGCAGGTCCCTCACCTCCTTCGTCAACTCTGTGACAGTGGTGAGCAGTTTCTGCAAGGTTACATCTATTGACACAAATAACAAATAGTTTTGGGTTGAGTGCAAAACTTTGCATTCCTTTATTTTGTAATGTAAAAAAGCGTAAAATAAAGAAACGAAGAGTTTGGTTACAAAACGCTATATCTCCATTTTTAAAAAAACATTAAAAAGTCATGTTATTTAATTCTGTAGTTCAGGTAATGTCAATCAAATTGCTGTTTTGTTGTTTTGATTGAGTAAAGATAAATAACAATACCCAATTGCAGTTCTACTGAAATTACTTGCGAAACAAAATGTAAAATTATTTATGAAAATTAATGAAAATGGTGGATATAGCATTTTGAAACCAAACTCTTCAAATGGTCAACCCAATTTCAAATATACACGAGGGATGTTAAATGCTATAGGTAGGGGATTCAACCCAGCACCAACCACAATATTTAGTTTTAGTGTTTTAATGCACAAGGCTATTCCGTTCATATATAAATGGAATCCTATAATAATCCCAAGGCACAACAGTTTTGCACTTGCCTTTTAAAAGCTGCCTGGCGGAGTCTCTTGAGTCTGTGACAAATATGGAAGAAACATTTTTTTATCTATAAGACTGGCTATAGGTATTTGGAATAACATGAAACTCTCTTTTCTAAAACATACCTTCTGGAGAGAAATTGGGTGCACACCGGGGAGTAACGGCAGAAGCCACTGGCAACTGAAAATCTTCAGCAGAGAAGGTAATGGGTTGGCTGTTGGGGTAGGGCAGCGGAGACTGGCAGCTGGCTGGGGCGGGCAGGGTTTGGTAGCTGGTTGGGTTGTTAAAAGTGGTCTGGAAATTTACTGGGGCTAGAGGTTGGAGTTGGGAGGATGGAGAGGGAGACTGCAGAGTGGAAAGCATCTGGTAATTCACTGGGACCAGTGGTTGGAGTTGGGAGGATGGAGAGGGAGAATGCAGAGGGCCTGGAGCCTGTTGGTGTGTATGACAAGGGGGGGGGGGGGGGTATAAAAGATGTTACAGGTTATTATGCTGAATTCACTTCTCTGCTTACTTTGTTACACAAACCACACTGTGGCCTATGTTACACCCCACCCTTAGACAGCCCTTTAGGGGCAAACAAAAACCCACAATGGACCCAAACTCCTAATAAATAACACCTTTAAAAATCACCCAACCAGTGGGATTTATTAAGATCAATGAAGAATAATATAATGTCCACAACACTGATTTAGACTCTCATGTTGGACTTTGTGTCATGTTTTAGTTTAGTGTCTTAATCTTAATAAATTAAAAAATTATAGTGTGCACATCCCACCTTCTGGCAGGTGCAGGACAAACTAACTCCAGTGAAGAAAAATATAATGTCTGCAACACTGATTTAGACTCCCATGTTTAATGAATGCAACGTTTTGACCCTGCTGGGTCTTCAGGCAAAATCTTCATTATATTTTTCTTCACTGGAGTTAATTTGTCCTGCACCTGCCAGTGTCAGGCTCGGGGTAAGGAGAGAGAGAGAGGTAAGGTGAACTTAATATGTCTTTAATGATAAACTCAAAACAGAAAGGTAAACATTCAGAATCCAAATAACATCATTATGAAAAAAGGCAAAACAAACAGAAAGCAGGATAAACTTAACTTGATGAGAAACAGAATGACAGGCAGGCAGGTTTGGTAAGATTTGGCGTGAGGGTTAGAGTCCAGTGTCTATCGAGTAGATCTGACAGTTTGTGAGTGAGAGTGCTGTGTATTTGTAGAGGGGACTGATGAGGAGCGGCAGGTGCAGGTGATCAGTAGGCTGGTGATTGGGAACGAGTGGGCGTGGTGATGGAACCTGACGGTCCGGCTGTGTTGCTGACAGTACCCCCTCCTCCACGGGCAGCTCCCGATGCCCGGGAGTGACGGCGAGGGCGGCCGCGAGGTCTGGGAGCGGGACGGTCCGGGTGTTGCTGATGGAAGTCGGTGAGTAGAGAAGGGTCAAGGATGTCATTACGGGGAACCCAGGACCGCTCCTCAGGACCATACCCCTCCCAGTCCACGAGGTATTCCAGTTGACCCCCTCGCCGCCGAGAGTCCAGAATCTCCCGGACAGAGTAGATGGAAGGGTCCTCCTGGACCTCCGGAGGAGGAGGCACCTCGGCACCGTCAGGTTCTGTGGAGGAATGGAGAGGAGGGTTAGTGGCAGGTGTAAGGAGGGAGACATGAAATGTGGGGTGAATGCGGTAGTGTGCAGGGAGCTGGAGCAGGTAGGTGACAGGATTGATTTGCCTCTGGATGGGAAACGGCCCGATGTAGCGAGGACTGAGCTTCTTACAGGGCAGTCGGAGGCGGATGTCCTTCGTGGAGAGCCATACTAGCTCTCCAGGTTGGTAGGTGGGAGCTGGACGACGTCGGACATCCGCGAAGGTCTTATGTCTCCGGACTGCCTGCTGTAGATGGACGTGGGCCGAATCCCAGACCCTCTCACTTTCCCGGAACCAGTAGTCGACGGCTGGGATGTTGGAGAGCTCTTCCGACCAGGGAAATAGAGGGGGCTGATAGCCCAGCACACATTGGAAAGGGGTAAGGCCGGTGGTAGATTGTCTCAGAGAGTTTTGGGCATACTCAGCCCAGGGCAGGTAACGGCTCCAGTTGTGCTGGTCGGAAGAGCAATAGGCCCGGAGGAAGCGTCCGAGTTCTTGTATCTTCCGCTCAGTCTGGCCGTTGGTTTGAGGGTGGTAGCCTGAGGAAAGGCTGATGGAGACCTGGAGTAGTTTGAAGAAAGCATGCCATACCCGGGAGATGAACTGTGGGCCCCGGTCCGACACGATATCCTCAGGGAGGCCGAAATAACGGAAGACAGACTGGAAGAGGGTTTCGGCGGTCTCCATGGCTGTGGGTAGTCCCTTGAGGGGAACAAACCGGCATGATTTAGAGAATCTGTCGACTATCACTAGAATGCAGGTGAAATTATTGGATGGTGGCAGGTCGGTAACAAAGTCGACCCCGATGTGGGACCAGGGCCGGGCAGGTATGGGTAGAGGCTGGAGTTTTCCTTGTGGTAGCTGTCGAGGTGTGTTGGTGATGGCACAGACTGAGCAGGCACGGACATGACGGGCTACCTCACGGGCCATTCCTGGCCACCAGAACCGGGAGCGGAGGAGTGAGAGGGTCCGCTTGCTGCCTGGGTGTCCAGAGCCCGGAGAGGAGTGGATGGAGTCCAGAAGGGAGGAGCGCAGGGTGGAAGGGACGTACTGTTTCCCTTCTGGATCTCCCAGCGGAACTGGCTCTCAGGATGTGGCATCCTGAAGTTGTTGGTCGAGGCTCCACAGGATTGGGTTGAGGACAAGCTCTGGAGGAAGGATGGGATCAGAGGTTGACTGGGGGTCCGGTTGGTGAATGCGGGATAAGGCATCCGCCTTAATGTTCTTGTGGCCTGGACGATAGGTGATGGTGAAGGAGAACCGGGAGAAGAACAAGGCCCACCGAGCCTGGCGAGGGTTCAGCCGTTTGGCCTCCCGGATGTACTCCAGGTTACGGTGGTCAGTAATGACGGTGAAGGGATGGTTGGCACCCTCCAGCCAGTGCCTCCATTCCTCCAGAGCTAACTTAATGGCCAGGAGTTCCCGATTGCCAATGTCGTAGTTTTGTTCCGCTGGGGAAAACTTCCGGGAAAAGAAGGCACATGGATGGAGTTTGGGAGGCTCTCCGGAGTACTGAGAGAGTACGGCTCCAGCCCCGGTGGTGGATGCGTCGACTTCCACGATGAATGGTTTGGCAGGGTTTGGAAGGACGAGGGCCGGAGCCGTACTGAAGGCGGATTTGAGGGTGGTGAAGGCGTGGGTGGCGGCAGGAGTCCAGGTAAGGGTTTTGGGTTTTCCTTTAAGGAGGTTGGTGAGGCTGGCAGAATGAAGACTGAAGCGGTGGATGAAACGGCGGTAAAAGTTGGCAAATCCGAGGAAGCGTTGGAGTTCCTTAACAGTTGAGGGAGTGGGCCAGTCCCTGATGGCTGCGACCTTGTCCATGTCCATGCTGATCCCAGCTGGACCGATGACGTAGCCGAGGAACTGGATGGTGGTTTGGTGGAACTCGCACTTCTCCGCCTTGAGGTACAGATGGTGGTTTCTCAGCTTCGTAAGGACCTGCGTAACGTGGTGGCGATGGTCGGCCAGGTTCCGAGAGTAGATGAGGATGTCATCTATGTAGACTATGACGAATCGGTGGAGGAACTCTCGGAACACCTCGTTCATGAAGCCCTGGAAGACCGAGGGCGCGTTGACCAGGCCATAGGGCATAACCCGGTAATGGTAGTGGCCGGTAGGGGTGATGAAGGCGGTCTTCCACTCGTCCCCAGGGCGTATGCGAACGAGGTTGTACGCGCTACGCAAGTCCAGCTTGGAGAAGATGCGAGCT